>NC_046979.1:11505736-11615736 GCF_009769545.1 Cyclopterus lumpus
AAAATGTTAGTGTGCATAAAGAATTATACATTATACAATTGCACTTTTTCTTTGTTGAACAACCTATTATATTAAAATGGACTTGTGCTCTCGCTTTTTGAGTCATGCTGACCTGCACTCTGGGTGTTCTCCACTGGTGGAAGAAGTACTTAAGTAAAAGAATGAAAGTATCATCATCTAAATATACTTGAAGCACTTCAGTACAAGTACCTCAAAATTATACTTACAGTACAAATGTTGCACCAGTTCTCGCAATCAAATTGTGCCCTCCATTGTAGGTTTCACAGTGAATTAATATTTATTTGATCTTCTTGTCTGGGTAACCCTATCTCTACAGTTTTATACTTTTGGTAATAAACTGTGATAAAAAGATAAATAAAATATATTTCTTCAAATGTCCATCTAATTGCCACAATAATAATTGCCATAATCAAATTATGCTATTTCTATGTGACGAAGCATCCACGGAGAGTGGTACAGTTTACTGTATGTTAGGATGGTTAGGATGTTTTTTGTACCCTGTATAAAACTCATGTCGCACTCTCATTGCAGAATATGAGAAACGTATGAGTCAACATTATTAAATTGAAATGAATGGAATATTTTGCGAGGGAAAAAAAAGATTTTTTAGGAATAACTTTGCTAGTGTAATATGAAATCAACATTTTGTTCTCATATTGTTTGGGCTCATTGTAAGAAAACATTTTTATTCCAACAGGAGTATCGAGGGAGGCGTTACTTGCAGCCCACAGTGACCAATAAACGATACAGTTACAGCAGCAATAATAGAAACAATATGTCTCCTCGGCCCACTACACCACATGCACCACTTGTTTTGGTTTTGTTTGATAGCTGGTTCATCTTACATGTTGTGGGGCTAGTGACTTGCTTTGTGTTGATTTCCTGAATTATTGTATTAAGTTCATTACTAAGTTTTTATTTGTGTTTTGCAGTGCAAGAGGGTCAAACCAGGCAGCATGAAGGATATGCTAACGCCACATTAATGTCCCCACGCCAAACTCCATCAGACTAATCTTAGACATTATCTCCTCTTTACAAATCTAGCATTCAGGTGAGGCGAGTTGTACTATTTGAGGCTTTTGAAGTTACTAAGGAGAGGTGTAGCCTGCGTTCAAGACTACGGCAGCAGACCTTAAAGGATATTACATTTTTATAATATATTAATGTACCATTCAGATTGTTTTTAAAGTACCAGCTAAATGAAACTGCAATGCATGGCTTTGTTCTCCCAAGATATAAAACCATATCCAAATCAAAGAGGACACTGCCTATTTAGCACTTCAGCAAAGTTGTTGAGTGAATCCTCCAAATGATAAACTTACAAGAACTTGTATTATTATATATTTTTTTACAACTTAGAAAAAACTTCTTCAGACGTAAACATGTTTACCTCCACCCTGGTCTGATCCATGTCAGCCAATGGAAAACTCAGCCATGTATTTTAGTTTCATTTGTTACTCGATACTCTTTAGCTGCACAACTGACTGGATGACACACAACAGGAATGACTATTTAACAGGCTCAAGGATAAAAGATGTCATTCTTTGTTTGAACGATCTCTGACCGACTCGTTGTTGTTGAGCGGCGGAGGCAGCGAATGCTTGCTCCTCATGCTCCTGCCGTCCGTGGCAGGTCGCGAAGTCTCTGTCACAAAAAGCCGATTCACCCAGACAGAAGTGACAATGCGTTTGTATTCGTTCCTGAAATTCCTGTTGAGTAAGCCATAGATGATGGCATTCAGACAGCTATTGAAGTAGGCCATGAAGTAGCTGACCACAAAAAGCCACTCGGGGATAAGGGGAGCCACACGAGACGGATCTATGGCCACCGCCAAGCCAATCAGGTTAAGTGGAGCCCAGCAGATGGCAAACAGCACAAAGACCACAAACATTGTGATGAAATTCCGCAAGTCACTTGGTCTGAGGCGAGGGCTCTCCTCTGTCTTCACTTTACGTCGCACCTGGATGAAAAGATAAGATATGATAAGAATGATCTAAAGTTAATGATGCCACGGGTGCAATGATGTTCCGCTCTGCCTCTCTATATGACACACATTGAAACAACCAGACATAAACCCACACAGATATGCACACATACAGTACATGTATCTCATCCATCTATCTGCCTGTCAAACACAATATCCCAGCTGAAATCACAGGCACTGACTTCTTGAAATAATTGTGTTTCTATTGTTGTTTAAACCCACATTTACTGGTAGATAAAGATCAAATGCTCAACTAAAATGTTACATGGAAACAAATATTTCAATGATTGGATGATGTATTTTGTCAGTATGTCCTGGCATTTAGAAAATTACACTAATACACTAATTTTGTTTTCTACATTGCAGGTCCAATTTGGATGAACTCTGGAAGACTGATGGTTTTTATTTGGCCCAAGGTTTGCCTGTGTTGTTTACATCTGATTGCGTGTTTACAGGTTGATACCATCTGTGTGCCTGTAAAGATGTAAATAACCATGTGGAGAAGCAGTAGACTGACCTGAATCACAAGTACCCAGATGCGTAGATAACAGAAGGTAACCACGGCAATTGGAACCAAGAAGTGAATCACAACCACTGCCACTGTGTATGAACTACTGACATTCTGGGCGAAGGTGCAGGAGTAGACCCTCGGGTCGTAGCGCAGGGAGCCAACGAAGAAATTGGGGATAATGGCCACCACTGTGAGCACCCAAATTAGGGCAACAAACATCAGAGTGTTGCGAAAGCTGTACAGCCGACTGTAGGAGAATGAATGACAGATGTAGCAGTATCTGTTCACCGCGATCCCAGTGATGTTGAAAATGGAACCGATGACACTCAGCCCCATCAGGAAACCGCTGACCTGAACAGAAAGAAAGAAAGCAAGAAAGAAAGAGTTTGTTTTTGTGTCAGTGTGTTGGGAGTAGTTTACTGGTGTTGTACTGGGAGTTAACTGACACTTTAGCTGATGGGGTCTTACCATGCATTGTGTGTTTCCCAGTGCCCATCCGTCATGGAAGAGAGCATAGAGAACCAAGGGGTAGGGGTAGAAGGCTACCACAAGATCAGCAAAGGCCAAACTCACCACAAATACATTACCTGGAGAGGAAGACACAGAGAGACAGTCTAAGTAACATTCTCTCCGATTGTGGGATGAGTCACATTGCTTTATTATGCAGGAAACACTGGATTCACCCTCTAATGTGACTATAATGGCTTGGTACCTCATGTTCTCATCTCAGCACAATTCATTTTTCCTGCATGTGCTCAGAAAATCAGGATAAGTACATTCCACCCCGTCAGCTCATTCTGATAGAAGGCATAAGGCGTAGCACTTTTGATGCCTTTACATTTAAAGTGCTCACATGTTTTGCATATAAAACTGCATTCATATTATGGTATTATATTATGTTACAATGTCAGACCATTCCACCAGTATTCACATTCATTTTTTTACAGTACAGTCATATTTAAAGCTGGCAACTAACATTGTTTAACATTCCTTGATTCAAATATTCTTTCTCTGATAATAACCTAATGGTCGAGTAGCCTATTTCAGCAGCTTGGCAAGATTGTTAGGAGTGAGGGCCGAGATTACATACCAAAGGTTTCTAGCCAATGTCACAGCCAGTTGCTTCACCCCAGACAACGTTTTATCAGGAATGGCAGAGCCACTCTGTTTTGACAGAGTAGAGGGACAAGATTGTGGACATGGCATTGAGCTTCAGTGGCACTGGGGCACGCAGGTCCTTTGTAATCTATCTGATCCCCTCAACTAATCCAAACTGTGGTCTCTGGTCTCTTGTTTTTCAAATCTAAATGGTATGTCACATGAATTAAGCATTGCTTTCGTTCAGGCGGACCATTGTAGTTGCATTTGATACATTGCAATACCTAGGCCACAAGCTGACTAGTAGCATCCAATCGTATTTTTATACAAAACAGCAACTATCAGTGCCACAGCTGGCCTCATGTTTTTTTGTTCACAAATTTGTCGAGGGACCTCAAGTACAAGAGGGAATCCGAGACCTTGGCGGTGGGGGTGTTAGATGAGGGACTGTGTGTCATATTCTCAGACCTCTCTCTGGGATTAAAGATACTTGAATAATCCACATGCTCGAATTGTGTCAAAAGTAATTAGTGCAAAGTGCACAAGAGCTCTATTTATAGCTTTGCAAAGCAACTGCTGCACTTATTTTTGTAACTACAGTATATGCATATGTGACTTTGATATGCGTCTGTCAACCTAGAACTGTCACTATGCTCTATGATGCACAAAGTCGATATAGCAAACTCAGAAACTCATTTTGGGTTTCACCCCCTGAATTTAATTCTGGAATAGACACAAAAAAACTGTTAATAGAGTGAGCTTGTCTTCAAATATAAGGTATTGTATTTTCAATGAAAATGTCTGATTAGGATCAACAAATACATCAATCGTATAGGCTAATACATTAGCTATTACACTATGCTAAGGAGCACTTAACACTATACATACACATATTGGACAAATTGAAATTGAGACAAGATAAGTGCTCCTGATGAAAAGTTAAGGGGTTACAGACATAACTATAATGAATTATATTGGGGACATGAATGTGTTGACCACATTTCATGGCAATCCATCCAATAGTTGTTGGGACATTTCACAAAAGTTATGACTCTGAATCTCATGGTGGCTCTAGCAGAGAAGTCAGAGATTCATCAAAGTCAGAGGGGTTTGTCATTTGAGGACCATGAATAATTGTACCAAATTTCAGAGCAGCATTGCCATCCTAAAAACGTACACAATGGAAACAGTCGGCTTCAAATACACAGACACTGAAAACAATGCACTAACTAATTGCACTTTCCTCTTAAAATGTAAATTAAGAGTAAATATTTGCATGAAATATCAGCAAATTTAAAGTTTTAGTTTTAGTACAATGACCACAGGACGAACACAGATTGATATAAACTCATATTCACCAGGGAATTCCAGCATCAGCCTGATAAAAAATGAAATGGCATTGGATAACTTTAAAAAGACCTCCTGATATCAAGAGGTAAAAAATACATTTGATAACATAGCTAACCATAGATGCTTCAATTCCGAGCAAGAAAATACGTTGTACAGGACATATTTCTAAATGTATGGGATTATAGCAAATGCACTATGCATCTTCAATTATAACCGTATGAAACTTATTTCCAGTGTATTTGAATTTAAATTGGACGTGTGCATCAGGGAGAAAAAGCATATTGTAGAATGAAATGTAGCGTATCCTTTTTTAATGCTTTATTTCAAGTTTTTTTACCTTAACATGAGTATTTTCATTACAGACCTCCTTAAAAGCAATAAGGCAGACATTGATAGATTGGAATTGATGGATAGATTGTTGTTCATTATGAACTGCTTTGTGTGTGCGTGTGTGTGTGTGTGTGCTTGTGTGTGTGTGTGTGTGTGTGTGTGTGTGTGCTTGTATGTATTGCGCATGTGTGTTCGTCTTCAATTAAAAAAATAAATACAATGAAGAAAGACGAGGTATAACCTGTGCAGACATGCAAAAGAAATCTGACTTCTTTTGCTTTAGTCTCAGTTTGAGGCTACAACTGTCTTTTCAAGGGAGGGTTTTGAGACTCCTTGCATATGGAAATTCAACTTCCATATTCAACAAAACACAATTCTACTAGTTCCTTGAAACATCTTGACTTTCTTCCTCTTTTTGCAACATGAAGTGGTTGTTTTTTCCCCACATACATATGCCTTCATGCGCTGTAGGAACAATATACATTTGAGAAAGTATATAGATAATAGACCTTGTTAAATTTAACTGCAGACTTTTGCTCCAACAACTGCACTTGGTACTCGAGGCCTACTTTGAAACATGCTGTGCAGCGAGCAGCCTGCCAGGAGAATGAGATCCTTTTAAGCACGGTCGTTATGGCATTGTAAGATGAGACAGTAAAACCGTTTAAGTGTTTAAGTCTACAATATCTAATTGCAATCAAAGTTAATGTTCAAAGACAGGCACAGAAATACAATTTACTGTATATATAAACCATAAAAGGGTTCTCTGTGCAATCAAATGACTGCAGACTGAGGTGAGGTTTTATGATAATTATGGGAATTTAGATTTTCAATTTACATGTTGAACTGAGTCACCTCCAACACAACAAAGAGTGCAGCATAGACCATTCAATGTTCAGCTACTCAATCTTTAAAATATTCAGAAAATGATCACACAACTGTCAGAAACATATTTTCTTTTTGAAAGGCAATCACCAACAAGGCGAAACAGTGAAATGTCCGACCTAGATGACCTGCTGTTCCACTGCACTGCCATGGCGTAACAATACATGAGAAATAACAAGCGTTACATAAACTCTGGTATGGCTGCACAGCTGTCATGCACCGCTTGTTGAAGCATAATTGTATGCTAAATACAATTGCAGGTACTTTGTTATTGTCTGTTTCATTGTGTGTGTTTTAGCATTGGTTAGAAGAGACATACATGGACCAGCAGTTATGGTATTGATGAGTGTGAGAGTAGTTCATTTGGTTTGAGAGGTAATAAGTAGGAAAACAGGTAACATGATGTAAAAGTGCATGAGTAACTACTATGAGATGGGATGATGTAACAGATTAAAGCTGGTGTAACATTTAAATAGGCAATGAAAAGGAGGTAATAGAGTGAACAGTTGTTTCTACTCACACACATCTATGAACACATATTAGCTAGAAGATGGTTGTAATTATAAAAATCCTTTCTGCAATAGCTGTTAATGACTTCTCTGAACAAGCAATGCTGTTAATGCATCATGACTGGTTAGGCAGCCATTGCCACTGCATTGCTCTGGCACAGATCCAGGAAGTGTGTCTCTGTGTGTGTGTGTGTGTGTGTGTGTGTGTGTGTGTGTGTGTGTGTGTGTGAGAGAGAGCACGCAGTTAATGGCCGCTTCATGTTTGCCCCGTTCAGTCGGATAGAAGCAGTGAACAAGGGTTTCAAATGTGGGGAGCGCGCATAGCAACACCTGTGAGGATTTCTAACCATCTGTTCACTATGCCATGGATGGTGATCACATTTCATAATGAATCACAGTTGAGATTCTAAGCAGAAAAAACAATGTAGACTAGCTTTACCCAGTAGCCCCTGGGAATAGGGAGTAATTTAAACAAGCTACTGTTCAGAGATGTTGAGTTTAATTTGCAGTAGCAACTTATTTGGCTGCACCAATCAAAGAGAAAATGAACAAACATGAATAATAAACTGAATTTTGTTTATCCCCCCTTTTTATGCCTAATATGTGGATCGAATCATTGAAGTTGGTGCAGCTCTATACAAGGTTATTCACATGGACATAATTGCATATGAAAATGCTGACTGAAACTTAATCTCCTTTGTCAAAGGCATGCATGGATGATTACTGTAATAAACAATATTAGAACCAAAACAATATTTTGTGTATCTTCCCTCAATGTTTGTAAGACATTCCCCAAGGGAAGATATTGCAAAGATTTTCTTCTCATTTGCTTTTTTTTCACGTCTATCCTGTGGGAGGACATGCTAGGCAGATTTGCCTTGTTAGCATTTAAATTTGTTTTCAGTGAAGGAGTGGGGCCAAAAAAGAAGAAGAAAAAAAAAGATGGCAAGGGAATGGTGACAGGAATGGGGACTGAATTCAGAAAAGAGTAATGCAGAGGGAAAAGTGGTCAGGCATGATAAAAGCTGCACTTTCAAGTGGAAAGGCTGTGTTAAAAGTGGGGAGTCAATCTCATTTAAGTGGGGGTAAAAAATACAATCCCCACAAGACATGATCTAGACAATTAACAACCTTGTTATTTTATAATGAGGCTGTCAGCTCAGGTCATTTCTTCAGTCTGTTAAATGAAAGAACATTACCAAGACAAAATGGAGGCAATGTCTGACTCAATCTGCAGTGATGAATGAACAAAGCTGTCAACAGGAAAATGGGAATTAGGAAGATGGCAAAAAAACAAAAGGAGGTTAAAGGTCAATAGAGAATTGGATTGTTAGCAGCAACAGTGGAAGATGATAAGGAAGAATAAGTAGATGACATATAAGACAAGATAAAAGAGTAGTAAATTTTCTCATAGTTTTGTAGGCAAAACAATAAACAATCTTGTCATCACTATTATGCATCAGAGCCCTTTCCTCAGCATGCCAGCAGCTTCCTCACTCCACTGCCCGGCCGACCGCGTGGTCATACACAGCTGACCTCACAGGGGAAAGGAAGGCAAACCTTTCTACCACTTCCACCAATGTGTGTTTTTTATTTTGTCTATTCACTTAGCTGTTCCTCAACAAAGGAGTGCTAGTTTTGAACGATACGACCCAATAACCCTCCATCCTTGCTCCTTAATGATCCGGCTTTTTCTCTTTGGCGCCTTGTTTTCTGTGTTTCTCCCAGACATAAAAACACAAAGCACACACTGCAAAGTGGAGGACCATGCCGTGTTGCCAGTCTGAAAAGGATCGGGAGCAGGTCCAACAACTACTAAGTGAAGAAATTGACCTTCAAAGTTCTGTTCTTGAACATAGATCAAATGTAATACATGCTGTAACTGAAAAGTATGTTTGCCTGAGTTCAACTTTACACTCTTATACGCTTTCTACTGAAGCAAAGACACAGCCTGCAGTAGATACACATTTATAAGTGTCTAGTTTTTTTCTTTTTCAGGGGAAAAAAAGCCACAGCCAACATGTGGGCAAAGCAACTATCTTGATCAGTGATTTGAAAGGTTAACAAGTTGGAAGGTTCCCAATATTTGCCATCCACATAACAAAATATAAGAGTCCAAGAAGTGGAATAAATCTCTGATTAAGATAAATCCACAAAATCACCATAAATAAATGACTACTACCCTATTCCAACATATTTGGCCTAGCATCCCCATTTATATAACCAACCAGTAAATTATGTCTGAAGTGCTGAAGGTAAAAATCCTGGTTGGGTTAATTGGTATAAACATCCCTGGGGTAACATTTTAATTGTGAAGCAATTTATCCAGTAAAAGATGTGACTCCATGCTTGACTATAACTTGATCAAATACATGAAACAGAGCCTTTGCTATGAGAATTAATATCAAGTTTTCTGTGCAAACTTGGACAGTAATGAGCCTTTAGCTACGGTCAGCAGGAGGCTTAACTATTATCAACTCTTTTTTTGCTATCTCTGAAACACTTTGAAAATATTGACACGTTTTATTTTCATACTTTCTTGAGGACTCTTTTTGAGAAGACCATCTTCCTTGTTGGGGGGTTGCTTTGCAGTGTAGGCACCTGTTGCCAATGCTGGAACAGCAACTTTTTCTGCAGGATTTTGAACTACTGAATCAGATGTTCAACATCTAAAGGGAAATGCTTCAGCATTTATAGAGCAGCCAACAGGTATTTTTGAAATGTCCTGTGATTGGCCAAAGTCTCCTTTCACCAGCTATATTTTCTAAGAAATTTCAGCCCCTCCCCTCAGTCATTTCTCCGAAGACACTCCCCCAAAACACATGAAAGCTCACTGCTGGAGGAAGAGTCCACGAGCGAGCGTTGGGGAAAGGAGCGCATCAATGTCACTGCTAACCCTAGTCAGGTACCTCATGTCTAAGAAAACATTATCATAATTAAAATAAACGACAGACATGACTATTGTGAGTAATCACAGCTGTCAAGCAATCAACATTCTGTCTGCTTATCCTTGTGGAAAACTCTGGTCACGTGCAATGAGTGCACCGGCAGAGTGCATGCTGGTCGGCAGTTGGCAGGTAGACTGGCAGGTAGGCCATCCAACTTTTTGATGTGGGCCGAATTTAATGATTTGACGGGCTTATAACAGGCAACAGCCACAGTTACCCGATCTTTTTGTATTTGTTTTATTGATTGCTGTCAGGATGTAAACAGAATTTCAACAAATACAACAAAAAATGTAATTGCATACCCTAAGTTAGTCTTTAACAAGAGCTCCAAAGTCATACAAACTCATTGGAGGGAAGTGTGTAGGAGGTGCTAAATATTGTTGTAAATATGATTCAGACGTTGGTTGGCTGTTGCTTTGAATCCGGCTTTGCAAAGCAGCTTTTCCTTCAGCGGCCTCCCTCAGGTCTCTCTCTCTCTCTCTGCCTCCGTCGCCTCTCTTTAGAGGGCACTGTCAGATTGTTTACAGTGTAAACAATATGCATCACCCAATATGATGCTTCATCTATGAATCACATTAACTTGCCAATGGTTACCAGTATTAAGCGACCAGCTCCAATAAATCTATTGCAACATGATGATATATGAGATTACACAGTAGGAGCATTGATGCCACTCAGTAACTTACAGAAAGAAAAGGGAAATCCCTCGGTCCTCGTTACTTTTGGGAAGTTGCTGCTTTTTCCTCTATTGAAGTTTGTATGCAAAGTGTATTTCTGGAAAAAGTTATTTGTTAGTATTGCACTCTTTACCATTAAGCTTGCAAGGTTTTATAGAAAATACAACACACTGACCGCAAAAACAAACACAACCCCCATGCTCAACTGAGAAGAAATGAAGCAACCGTCATGGAGTATAAGCGTGCACACCGACTGTAACCATAATAATAAAGAACAACTTAAATCATGATCAGTCAGGCATAAAGAAAGAAAGAGGGTGTAGATGGAAAAGAGGCAAAGTTCCTCCTCAGCTGAAGCACTGAATGAAAACAATGGCCACCATAAAATGACGCATCATTAAAAAGTTCTCAAGAACAACAGCAGCAGCAGTGGCAATTATAGTATTTATGATAAGTTTATAATGCTAACTTTGTTCAACTTTGGTGTGACACTATGGTAAAGATACACTGGTATACAAGTGAGTCTTGTATATTTTACAAAACAATACATATATATGGATACATATCCTAATATGCAATTAAATTATCTGTTTGGCCCTCCACACACAGACAATTTGCATATTAAACTACAATCAATAGTTATGCTGGATGAATGGCAAAGTAATTAATCTTCTAGCTTGTTTGTGCATCAGTAAGGGCTGCTTGTGTTAATATTTATCTTACTGACCCTACATTCATTTCAATAACAGTTTCTGCTATACATGCTGTGCCAATGTGCGCATCATTTTGCATATGTGTGCGTTTGTACAGCTGAGGTAATTGTGTGCACTTGTGCAAATAATGCTAAACCCATTTTTTCAACTTGTTATCTGCTATGCGTTGGATGGTAAAAAGAGACTCTTTTTGGCATAGACCGTTATTTGTTTTGGACCACAGTCCTCTGAGATATCTCTCCAAATGTCTGTACTAAATTGATTTTTACCATGCAGGAACTCCATGACAAAAGGAAATGACAAACTCATTGAAAATCTTGAGCGCAATTGTTCCACAGAGAGAGAGCGTTTAATGATCTGGATATAATTACATATTGCCCTGGCTGTGGGCTATTTACTCATAGTTTCTGGTTTCAGTATTTACATAATTATCAGTAGAACAGAGTGTTTAGCAAATAGATCTGACACAATACAGCTTCAGAAGAACACAGACAACTTCAGGAACATTACACTAAGTGACGCATTGAGCAGACAGATGGTTCATTATCACATGATGAGCAGATCATCTAACTCAATTATCATATACATGAGGGCACAGAGTTGGACTTACATCAAAGAAAAGGTCTGAATGTAAAATCTTCCAGTTTTGAGATCTGGACTGTGTGACTTTGTTAAATCAAAACATCTATTCTATCACTGCAGTTTGGAAAAATTGCTCGCTGGTTTAAAAGTTTCAACACACAATGGAAAGAAACAGCGTTCATCAGCGTTTTGTGTTGGAGCTCGTACTTTGGGGCTTTTCTTGGTTTGGCCAACATGGGGCCCATGTCATGGGCCTTGTCCCACGAGGGAAAGTCAGCATTTTCACAACATTGTTGGGATTGCAGATCAGTGTTGTGATGTGATAAAAAGCTTGTCAAGTGAAGCGATAAGTCAAGGATTTTACAGCTGGTGGTTTTATTCCACATGCAGAAACCTTCCAAAACCCTCAGGAACTGTCTTGGAAAATATATTTTCTGTATTATGTCCACGCTTCATGGCGCTGAATTGGTTTTGAGCATACAAGCAACTCTGAACTGTTTTTATTTTTCTTTCTTTGTGTGTACTATTAGAAGCAGAGGAAGATCATTGCAAAACGGTTACTACTTACATTCGTTAATAATTGGTTTATATATATATATATATATATATATATATATATATCAATACCAAGAAAACACAAATAAATGTATTATATACAATCCTAGTGAGTGGAGTTGGAAAAATAACGTTTTAGTATTCCTGAATATTTTGTCTTTTGTCAGGTATTGTGAATCCCCAAAAAAATCCGTTGTGTAACTGAAGCCCAAGATGTGACAAAATAAACCAGAACTCAATTACAAATATAGAAATATATTTAGATAAATATTATATATAATATATTTTGATAAAGGGATAATAAATTCTCACCTAAACCTCACTTTGCTGCAAACCTTTCATTGGAACTCCAGTTTACTTAAGTCTGACGCATGAAAACTAGTGACAGCGTGCGTGTTCTGCAGGTTATTGGAGTAACAAGGACAAATTAAAATTGTGATTGACAACAGCGGAAACATTCTTTTCATTTATTGTAATAGAACTGTGTGTGTTTGAACTGAATGTGGAGATCTTCATAGCGAGGGAGAGAAAGAGATAGGGAGTTCTCGAGATCTCAAGAATAATTAGAAAACATCTAAATCCAGGAGTTAAGAGGCGTCAGGGAAGTTAAAGTGTGGTATCGATCAGAGCAATCAGCGAAGAAACATCAGAAGTTTCAAGGACTTAGCGTTTCAAGGTTCAAATTCATCCAACACACAGGCCAAATGGGAAGCTTAGGTTTATCTCCAGCTCTCTCTCTAACATGTCCGCACCGCTTGCTCCTTAGTGATGGAGGACTGCGCTGCGATGATATCAAAGGATCGCAGATTAAAGCAGGTCTCTGGGGCTCACCAGGCAGGTAATATGAGCAGCTGGTGATACACACTGCATTGCATTTAAATCAAGGGAGAGTTAAAAAGTATTCCCATCTGCATATGACTATGTCAAAAAATGCATACACAGTCCTCATGACAAAACAAACAGAACACTCGCCAACGACGTGGTTACGGTTTGAGGGAAGCTCTGGGAGTGGATACAGTCAGGGAAACATCGCTCGATTGAACTGTGGACATGAGCAGCGATCTTCCGTGTCAAAATCACGCGCTTTGTGGATTCACTCCGAAACCCTCACAATGTACAGATGTTTCCGGAGGCTGCTTTACTCAACATACACTGTATCATGAACAAAAGAACATACACTATAGCTTTTAGTACAATTCATGCTTTATCAAAATAACTGCATTGTACATTTGTGTGTCTAAACAAGAGAAAGAGGTCTTAGCATTAAGTAAGAATCTACAGCCATGCTAGTGGCACCATACAAGTGAAAAGTGAAGCTAGAGCACAAATTCAGACAGGAAGACCATACCCGTCAAGCCCGCCATTAATTCCTCATATGCCTGACGATCATTTCTCACACATGCCTATTCATTGTTTACTCGCTGTCATTGTTCTGCGCCGTCAATCATGACACCAGCTGCGTAGATTAGCTGGTCACCTCTATCCAATAAGCATACATTGGCTAACCATGTCAATGTTACCAATGACACGGTTAGCCAATCATCGTGCTGCTGTGTCTTTAAATATGACTGTCTCTCTACCTTCAGTTCATTCATGTTGCTGTTACACACCCCTCCACCTCCCCATCTCCACCCAGTCTTCATGGATCCATCAGCTTCATCAACTCATCATTCTATCAGCTCATCAGCACCACCAGGTCTGGACTCCATGGGCGGGGATCTATCTCGTTGCTGATCCGGGCAGTCGGCCCTCTATTTCAAATCTCCCCGTAGAGTCCAAGCGCCAAAGACTCCGAGACTTCATCATTTCATATCATCTGTTAACAATAAACATGCATCCTTTCTTCATCTGACTGGAACTGTACACAATGTCAGCATGCTGACAGGCAGATGTTTATCAGGTATAATGCTGACCATGTTCATCATCTTAGCCGAGCATGTTAGGATGCTAACAACTGCTGTTAAGCGTTAAACACACACATGGCTATTGTGCCATGAAAACATGCTCCGACAACGGTTCCTGCTCGAAGGTTGACTCTTGTTACTCTCGTTACACTTTAAGGAAAGTTTCAAATCTCCTCCTGTCACAGGTCGACACTTTCCTCTCAGTGCTGGTGTCAGCAACGCAGTCCAATGAAAAATAACAGCCGTGGTGAAACCCACAGCAGTGTAGTAATTTGCTGTAGCTTCAGTTGGCAACAGTGGGCAACTGCTGCGCAAATACTGCCAGTCAGCTCTGCCTGTTCAGGCCTCACCACTTTGGCTGAAGGTGAGGATGTTGCTGCTGGCCAGTAGGCCGCTCACCAGCCAGGCTAGCTGCTATCCAACTGTGCTGCAGCCACATCAGCTGCATCCGGCTTCTTCTGCCTCTCCGTAATGCTTTTCTTTAGCAGAGGAATCTGGCTCACAAAAAGTCTCAATGACATTTGAAGTACTCTTCAGTAAGGAACCGACAGACGCCCCAGCCTGGTGTGCTGCTGCCATTCATTGATGACAGAATACTGTATTCCGTTGGAAGATGTTACTTAACTTGGTCGAAACAGCTGGCTACACAAAAAAGGACACTGGTATACTTCATGGATGGGACCTGCACATTCAACTGCACACACCAAATTGATATTTATAGTTATGAAAAAGCCAGTGACATAAAAACTAAAGGAAAGATACAAACCCCATTAGAAATGTGATCTAAAACTAACAGACCAGTGTACAGGACAGTTGATATGTATTTAAGGTTGTCCAATTGCAATATGCAAAAAGACCAAAGGAATAATAATACTTAAAATACCAGCAAAATTAACATTGTAAAAATATGTTCTACTGTTTCCTCCTTAACAGTAAATGCAAAAGTCGAACAGTTTCAAAAGCTTGTTAGCAGACTTTGTGTATTTAAACATCCAGCAGTTACATATTAGCATCCATTCACAGCTGCTTTAAATCACAACAAAAGAAACCCAAAGACACTTTATATTTGTAAAAGGTGAAAATCAGACAAGATTGTTAAAGTCATTTTGTTTCATTTTCTGTGTGGACTCTTTATCAACTCTTCACCAGTTTGACTTATACATGGAAAGAAGGTGGAAAAGATTAAAGTGGAAAAGATTAAAAGGGAAAAGATTAAATGGGAAAGCTACACCTGAATCACAATGATAGAATCTGACGGCCTGAAATTTGTAAGGTTTTCCACCAAGTTTAAATGATATATGATCACTGTTAATCATATTTATTTTCATTGCTGCTCCAACTTCTTCAATTATCCAAATTTCCATAGGCCCCATAAATGGTTTATGTCACGTTTTCCTGTCCGTTGTCAGCGTCTCTCGGTGTGTATCTTTAATGCATACACATTAGCGATGCACTTGTTTTCTTGCCTGGTGTTGTGAGTGCACATGAATCAACAAAGCACAACAAAAAATGTTCAGGTCTGTTAATATGTATTAGTGCCAGATGTGTAGGTACACAGTTGTTTTTCTATCAGGCGTGATTCCACTTCCTGTCTCCCCAACATGCAGAGGTGCCACATATAGTATGTGTGTGTGTGTGTGTGGCAGCACCTAATCTTGTTGTCGTAATTTAAGTGTCTTGTTATTTATCCCCAGACTTCTTAAACTGAGGTACTTGCATTTACCATTTGATTGGTGAGCAACGTTAGCTCATAGATATGTTACAAAGTACTTACCGGGGCAAATAAATATGTATATATAACCCAAACACTATATATGGATTTTTAAAATGTCTGTATGATTAAACAGAAAAAAAACTATTTTATCTCTGTATGTTTTTTTGTTGTTATTGCTATTTACTTTCTCAGAGGAAACAGCCTGTTTTTTTTACTGGATGAACAGCTCTCATTCAACGTCCACTGCTGTCTGAGAGCCTTTTTATTATGGGAAAGTAATGTCCACATTATACAAAAGATGACAAAAGGATCCCCTGAGCATTCTCGGTATTGTGTGAGCCTATACTCTTGTTACAGATGCACATGTGACTACAGGGAGTTTCAGTAAGTTTAGCGGGCTAATAGTTTCCTCTAGAGAGTTGTACAAGGACTAGGAAATGGCTGAACATTTTGCTAAATAATCGTAGCACTTTATTGATAAGAGTTTAAGAAGCTCCAAGGAAAACAGAGATAATGCTATTAACTTTTTATCTTTTGCAAGGCTGTTAATCCACCTCAAGCTGCCTCTCAAAGCAGATGAAATATTACTGAATATCTGGTACAGTTACTAACATATGAGAAGCTATGTGTGTGCATCACAATTGATGCGTGCACTTGATTAAGTTGTCATCTGGTGGTAAGCTTTTGTTTGCAGTTGAGATGAACTTAGGTCAGGACAATTCACATTCAAAATGCACTCTGTGGACACTTTGCCTCAGGCAAGCCAAACCTTCTGTAACCCCCCCCCCCCCCCAACATTAAGAATGCACCACACCGTCCCTTGTCCGTTTCTCTTCTTTTCCTTCACATTAAAAATGCCATCCTGCTCAGTCTGGCGGCACATGCTGGCTGTGAGGTTTAACAGCACACACACTTCTGTCTGTCTAATAACTCACACGGTATTTTCAACAGTTCAATGTCTGCTAAGGAAAGCTGGTGCAAAGCAGGTCGACATATTCCTATGATGTGGAGATCAGGTTATGCTTGTGCACAGTAGATTCTGAGGGATATATTACACTATATGTGTGATTTGGTATATTTACACATTGGACTTGCATGCTACTGTGATGTTTTGGATTACTGGCTTTTCTACTGAGTGCAGCAGGCAGACATTCAGTCTGGTTAGTCCTGCGAGATTGACCTTTGAAGTGCACACTGAACTGAAAAGCAAAGCAGATGATTAAATCAGAAAGCTGTCTTCACTCATATACCAGTGAACATCGGGAAAATAAAAGTCAAGATTAAAGCATTCATTACGTATACTATTTGACTTGGCTTTTCACATCATCACAACTCACAGTCAGTTGACTCACTGCAACCTTTGAAGGGTTGTCATTTATCTGGCCATTCTGTGTTTGATCAGAAAACTTGGCATTTTGGATGCACAGTATTTGAGTGCTCTGTCCTGGCTGCCAACTTATATCAGGGCTGCAAACAGGAGCTCGGGAGTTGTGAGACAAACAGAAACCAAAGGACATGGAGCACAGAGTAGAGAAAAATAACTTTGATTGTTTTATATCTGTATTTACTCACAAATAGCCCTCCTGTGGATTTTAAGATAAACTACTATATCACAATTTACATATCCCGTTGTTGCAAAATACAATATAAATAGATTGGCTAGCTTTTCAAATGATGTAACCAGCTAACGTAATCATGATACTAACTTCTATATGACGGAAAAAGGTGTTTTATAACAACACAACATTTAATAACAAAAAATAATGAAACGTTACAAAGCAAGGTCTATAAGAGAGGTGCAAGGCAGGAGTGGCCAACTAGCTAAGTGAGCAGCACACTTTACGGACACTGGTCATTCATAATAAGGATTCTCTAAACATTATATACAGTATAGTGTCTTTAAGTCTTGCCTGTATGGTATTTTTAGTAGATAGGTCCTGAGAACAGTGAGCCTTACCAAATTAATTCCATAATTGTTAAACTTGTTTTAATGGACAATTCCAATTCATTCTAATTCACTGAAAAAACTTACTTGCTAAAATATAAAAAAGGAAATAAAAATAAAAACGTTCAATAGGCGTAATAGTGAGGGAAATTAATTCATGTAGGAAACAAGTACATTTTGACTCTGGAGCCTTAAGTATCTTCAACTTGAGTTTGAAAGACCAGGCTATGTATGTCAATAATATTTGATTACGTATTGAATTCAGGCTTATTTCCAATCAACAGATGCAGATACACATAGCCATGTGAGAGTCTTTAATCAGTGGTTTCATTTAGGAGGAGACTGATTTAATGTCTATCTTAATAAGATTGATCTAAATGGCTGTGCTGTATTTAACATGACTTTAGGGTTTACTGAATAGAAAAGTAATTGACTAAAAACTAAACACTTTCCATCTTGTAATTTCCTTTCAACCAAATACCACTGGAACAACACAACATTTGAATGATTTAAATGGGATGTAAGGCATCAAAGTGTAGCTCTGAATCTTGTGGTGATACAGCTGCACATTTAAGCATTTTGCTATGATTGGTTTGGCTTAAGGATAAATCAGTTGTGCTGTGAGCAATTTCAGATTATCGAAAAAATGATCAGTCCCATATCTGAATAAAAAACTCCCTGCATTAATCTAATTTAAAATAAGATGCATCATAATACTTGTAACATTTGGCTTCTAAACCTTGATGTACATTTGAAGTATTTATCTAAATCTCTGCATCCAGATTGGGAAGGAGCTTCCATCCTGCTTCGCTCTCTCTCGCAGCATCTCTGAAGCAAACATTCTGTTTGTCTGTCTTGTTTGCATGAATACAGTTCTGCACATTCCTGTGACAGCTCCCTCCCTCCTATATCCTATTCTCATTTTTTCATCCTAGATTGCCCTTAATTTCTCCTCCCTCCTTTCATTCTCTCTCCCTCTCTCCTTTCCTTGCAGTAAATCCCTTGCTTCTTCCACCTCTTCACCCACTGTTGCCTGCGGGTTTTGAGTAACTGTTACATAATTCACTTCAATTTATCACAAAGCAATTATTGTAGATATGGGGGATGTACAGCAGGCATTACCGGATTTGATAAAGAATTAAGGACTGAAATTAGTGATTAGTTGCTTTGCAGATTAAATGGGTCAATCTATCGTGTTCATAGTTATTGAGATGAAAGGAAATTGTTCTATCAGTAGCTGTGTGTGTGCGCGCATATGTGCAAACTTGTGCTATTGAGTCATTCCCATCTCAGCAGTAAATTACTGATAACAACTGGGTGATTGTTATGACACATGACAGCAGTTCTTCTATTGTCTCGGCTGTCCCTCTTGCCTTCATAAAAAAGCATCACTCTTCTACTTTTCATAGCGAGAATTTCAGTCCTTTTGCTCTCCTATCTAAATGTTGGGCTGTCTTTCTCTATTTTGTAGCCTGTGTCCTTGTCATTCTTCAGTTTTCAAGCTGTTTCCAAACCTTCCTTTTGCATCTCTCTCGCTCTCTAGACTTCATCCTCTCCATCTAGCTGGTCTCGTCTCCTCCTGCTTCCTTTATCCAGCTGTCTGTGTGCAAAGGGAATTACAGAAGTCATGCTTCACCCACAGATACAGGACAGTGTCTGGGCACAGCTCAGGCAGAAGGAGACTCCCAGAGCACTTAAAGCTGCTGAAAACATCCCCAGCAGTCATGCCCAATCTTCACTTCCGCCTAAATACTCACGAGTAAGACAAAAACAGTAAAACAAGTTGATGAAAGAATTATATTGCAAAGCCTCAACACATCGAAAAGCCCCGCAGACACTCCCCTCACATGCATTATAGATCAGTGACAACTCAGCTCCCCTATGGATTCTACATGAAACTACATAATATGTGTCACAAAGGGATGTAAAATGGGATGTCAAATGCAATTTACATGTGTGATTCCAAATCATGGATTAATTCAAATCAAACCAGATTTTTTTTTTTTTTACTGTGCAACAGAAAGTAAGAAAGCTCATCAGCATGAAAGAACATCTCTTCAATCTGACAACCTCTTCAGCTGTCTGATCTTCTGTTTTGATTCTAATGAATTCAAATCAAACGCTAAAGTTTTCCCGTGGCAAAAAGAAACCTTGGTCGGGGGCATCAATTATTGTAGAAACCAAAAAGAGAAAGTATCTGAGGGTTCCTACTGGGTTATAGTGGAAATAAAGGGTGTGATTACGATGAGTATATTAAATATTAAATTACATTCTAAACAGAAGACTTGAGAAGAGATTTTTACCTTGCCAAAATCTTGCAGGAATAACAATATATTAGTGTTGCAAGGTGTATCAGAACCTTTTGAAACATTGAAACCAGGGTTACAAAGTGCTTTGTATTGAAAAGAGCAACATGAATGTATTAAGAAGTTACTACTGCATACTTTATATACTGTGTTTTACAACTTGTGTTATCCGTTTTTGTTTTAACTCTAGCATATTTGATGTGTTTGATGGTTTTCTGATTTGCTTCTAATTATCCTTTTATGTAGAATGACTAGTGGTGTAACGGACCATCGTCGACCACCTCGCGGTTCAACACGCATGTGAACCGTGGATTAATTACACAGCAGCTTATAGTACATAATTCAAACTACTAATGACAAGATGTGTCTTAATCCATAAACATACAATCTTTTATTTCCTAATCAGTTGAATTCTGTGTTTTTACGAAGAACAGAAAGACTATAGAGCGGTTTAAATTACTTTTGGTACGGTGGCAAAAAAAATAAATAAAATTGTCTGGAGCCTTGGAGACCAGCTTCTAATCTAACAACAAAAGGATTTGCATCTGCTAATAAAGATTTGCTCCCTTTTTTCTTTTGGGCTGATCCGATCTGTGAATCTGACCTGTGAGTTCTATTATCCGTCGCATCACTAAGGTTTACTACAAAAAAATTCCAATGGAGGAGGAAATAAACCATGGAACAATAAGATAAGTCACATTTAACAACTGTGACAATATTGGTTTTGATTGAGTTTGTTTCCTGTTTTAATTTGAATTGCCCTGCCTCTTGTGTCCCGTTCACTTCCTGCCTTTGTATGCTTTCCCACCTTTGCGATTGTCTGCCCCGCACCTGATTGAATCCTTCTGTGTCTAATCACCTGCATATCCCCAGTGTATTTAAACCCTGTGATCCTCTGCATACTGTATGTATCTCTTGTGCTTTTGGCTGATTTCCTTGGTCCATTAGTAAGTTCGCTTGTTTCTGTTTTTTTTCTTTGTGTTACTCATTTTTGGACTCCCCTGCTCTGTTAGTTTTGTTTGTGTTGGACATTTCTTTTTTCTTAAAATGCTTCTCTGTCTATCTGCGTTTGGGTCCATGCCCTGTTGTCTTTTTTGCCCCCACCTGACAGCAACAGCATTACTCAGAAACATTATGATTCCTATTTCTGTGTGCTCAACTCTTGCAAACTTGGTTCCCAATTTCCTAATGAATCTGAAAATGGCACCATGCAGTCTTCAAGGATGAAATTACAAATGAAGTAAAAGAAGTCTCACTCGTACGCAGTTTAAAATATTTTTTTTATGTGGAAGTAATGTTATTTCTGAATAATAAAGCAAATTGTGATTAAACATTTGCAAGATACCATAATTTATGTTAAAGTGAATTGGAAGAAAGATTATGAATACAAATTTATGTATAGGGGAATGAACCAATGACTTGATATATCTCTGTTAGGCTTAGTTATAGCTGTCAAACATGTCAATATGTTAAACTGAATTACTTTTTTCTCCTTGTACAAAGAGGAGAACTGTCTGTCTTGATTAGCTTTAAAGCATGTGTATGTCTGATTGGTAAGTAGCCCGTGGCTTAAGTTGGCACTTGATTTACATTTTCTAACATTTGCCGGCATGGACAGGGCAGCGGGATGATGTGTCCAGAGAGATCACTGGCAATCGTCTGCAAGCAGCCGTATGTCCTGTCAAAATGACTGTGAGCAAGACACAGACATCCACCATACTTATTAACTGGGAGAAACTCTGGATTAGTATGTCGGCGGATTGCCTAGAACGTAAAGATGTAAAATATAGATTTAGGGACTGTCCAATAAACTACCAACACAAACTTTTGAGGATAAATGATTGACTTGCACACATTCATGGGGACTAACCGCACACCTACAGTAATTTAGAACCCATTTCTAACCAAATCATCTTAACCAGGAGAAAGCAGCCTTTTTCAGCTTTTAGGGCCAGCTGTCAGAAACCACACAATCATCAAAAGTGCCTGGGTTTTCAAGAGTTGCTCCAGCTCAGCTGGGCTCCAGTGATTAGGCTACATTTCAACACAAATGTGCAACATTTCTTGGACAAAATACGTCAAGTCAAAGCTTCGATAACAGGCTTTTTGTGGAGACCAAAAGACTAAAATAGTTTTTTTTTTGGAGCCATCAACTTGATTGAGGTTGGATTGTGAAATGCAGCAGCAATCTTCACTCTCAAGTATATCTACAACCCTATGTTTTTCCTCATACATATATATATGGTTTTTTCAGCATCATGGAGAGAGACAGATGAAGAGACTGGTTTTCATGGTTTCAGCACCATGGATAGCGGCAGACAGAGTTGCAGCGTGTGAAACGCTGCACTGGGTAGTAGAGTGCTTTTTTTCTCCCAAGCCTCAGTCTTAACTAAGAAATATTTTAAGCATTGTATTTGTAGAGGCAGAGAGCTTTGGAGAAAATAAATGAGAAGGAGGTGGGGAGATATGATGTAAATAAAGTCTCTGTGAAGAGAGTCTCTCTAATGTGTGATCCTGTCTAACTATCTTTGAAGTTGTGCTACAACTAAGCTCTTTTTTTAAAGACAAATCACGGGGGGACAAAAAACCTCTGCCCTGCACAACTGTACAAAACACCTTTCACATGCTCACACACACATTCATACAATGCATCACAATCAGATGTGTAGACTTACTATACTGCATAGTCCTGAATACGCCTCATGTTCTTTTGCATGGAGTATGTTGGAGTCCTTGTGTCTGAGTCAAAGCTTCTGTGCTTCAAAAGACACATTTCAGAGGACAAATGGCTCTAATAGCTCATGATTGTGTGGTGATTGTGTTTCTGTGGCTCAAACTTGTCCTTATGGTAGCTTGTTAAATGACCAAAAAGCATCAGAGTTTTGATCTGTGAGAATACAATTGTTTAATGCCACTTAAGAATAATAATGAGCCTGTAATTTAATAAATAATACAGTATGAGGTGAATCCCTGTTTACAACCTATTACAGTCTATTTTAACACGTATTAGCAATTTGAAAGAAAATTCAACAAAAAAAAAATTGTTTTAATTTAAAAAAAAGTGCAATAAATGTTCCAGCAATCGCAAAAAAAACAACTCAAAACAGTAAGGGTAGGTGAGAACGACGCAGAGTTAGTCATCCATCACCAACCTAGCATCTGATGAAATATTGTGCTCCAACACTCAGCGATTAGTTTACTTTGTTAACTCTGTCCACAGCAAGGACTTATGCAAATAATGACAGGCCGTAGTGGGTAAATCATATGCCAGCCTCTGCGTCAGCTGTGACTGTGTGTATGCTGTTAAGTCAGGTGTTTTCCCATTTAAAACCCTTGAGTGGGTTTGTTTGAATCTATAGCGGCCGTGCTACGAGTCCATGGCGGTTTCTCAACTGCTGAGTGGGCTGTTTGACTTGAGAGAGATCAGGTTTTAAGGCAGAAATGCACCATATGAGTGGCAAACCCCACTATGAATATATAATTTTACAGCACTTTTTATGCAAGGCTGGTAGGTAACCTAGAAATCAGGGGGGTGGGGGGGGGGGGGGGGGGGGGGGGGGGGGAGGGGGGGGGGGGGGGGGGATAACCTAAAAACATCCAAGAATAACCTGAAAAGAAACAATTAATTTTTTAATTAAGCCGGTAAACTGAAACATATGTGTTCTCCATGCAGGGGATTGTTTTTTTGAAATTGTGGATGAAATGGACAGGTGTGCTGCAACGAGATTTACTGAATTGCCCTGTAGTGAAATGATCTTTATTGAGCAAAGAAATTCTACATAATCAACCCTTTTCCTTATAATATCCAAGCCACATGCACTCTCTCTCTTAAAAGTCAGCAGTGGCACTTGAGTCCGGCTCTGGGACAGATAAGCATGTTTTGCAAAAGGGTAAATGTGATACCAGTGCAGAAAAATAATCTTATTCGACATGATTATTTGATGGAATACAATTGACGTGAGCTGTGTGAGATTTGTGTGGGTCAAAACCTCCCACAGTTGTTGTATAAATCTGACTCAGATCTGACTCTATGCTCTCAATTTAGGTTAGTGTCCTCCCAAGATTCAAGGTATTATACATTAAAAAGGTTTATATATAGTCATAAGTAAAAAATTACAAAAGCAGCAGATTTAAAAGGCGTTATGGTTATCACCAACTCACTTTTTAATAAGACATAATCGCGGTCTTCTTCATTCAAGAATTGGGAAGAGTTTCGTTTGATATCATTAAAGCAGGAGTGTCACACTCGGGGGTGTCACATGTATTGTGAATCAAGAGGTAGACCCATCAAAACAGCTATTAGACTAACTTTGTAACTTTGTCTTTTTATGTAATGCGTCATTACTAAAATGAAATAGGTTAGACACTATCTGGCTAAATAGCATTGGCCACACAGGCTAGATGGCAAGTTTCAAGTCTGAATCGCGCTGTTTTGGGGGGCATGTCTTGCACAGTGACATTTCAATGTACACTGTATATGAATATATATCAGTGTTCGTTACAGTAATGTGAAAGCTGCCTTGTTCTTGCTAACTTCAACTGGGTACTGACGACAGGTCCACTCACCATTAAACAGTAGAAAAGCTTTTTTTTTAACTGACAAAAAGTCTAAAGTCATTGCTCAATACTACGGTATGTTGAATGATGGTGAATATAGTATCTTGGGGTGAGGGCGGTGGTGCGCCAACATTTTAAATCAATATTATTTCCATTTGGTGTTGGAAGAAAATGTAGAAATGCATTACTATTATTTTTAAGCCTTTCACTGTGCGTTTAAGTTTAATAAGATAATGACTAAAAAGAAGTTATAGGTTACGTTAGACACTAATTCAATCACACTTGATATATTGCTCCTGTTTTACAAATGGTCTCAAGTTCCATTTCTTGAGCTTGAATAAAAAATGAGCCTAGGTGATTGGCAATTCAAAGCTATGAATAAGCCATAAACCATAGTTTAAAAAAACAAAACATGCTGAAGTGCAGAATGTGTGAGTCTTTCTCTGAAGACAGGGTTGCCTTCAAATACTCCTGTATCATGTCATGCATCAATCTGACTGAGAAGAAAATAAGCGAAAATAAAAAGGTAGTATGCAGTTTTAAAGGATGGACAGATATTTGATGGGGATAACAAGCTATGTTTCCAATACAAAGAAGACAATAGGCTCAGCTGACTCCAATTAAACAAAAACAAGTCTAAAATATGACACAGCCTATTCTGCTTTTGGGTTCATGGTGAATGCAGAGGAGATGATAAGAGACCATTGTGTATTTTATGTCTGAAAATGTCTTCATTCATCGGTACTTCTGTAATTTCCGCTGTACTTATTCATTTTAGATGAATGTCAAAATTCCCCTGAGTTGATTGGATGGTTATTGGGATTATATGTTGCCTAGGGTGTGAGGAATGGCAGCTAATTAGGAACTGAGAGCAGCTTGGTGCATTTCCCCTCTTGGCCAATCAGGGGGGGAGGACGCCTTTTTCTTTGGGGCTTAAGAGAGGTGGGAAATTGCACACCCAGGGCAATCTGATCCTTCCTGGACTTAATGCAGATCTAATTTTAGCTGATTCAGGCAGAATTTCTGATCTTTGAACCCCTTTGAGACTTCTTGGCTGTCTTTTCTGA
Organism: Cyclopterus lumpus; assembly: GCF_009769545.1. NCBI lineage: Eukaryota > Metazoa > Chordata > Actinopteri > Perciformes > Cyclopteridae > Cyclopterus > Cyclopterus lumpus. The sequence goes on from NC_046979.1 coordinate 11,531,393, forward strand.
TTGAGGGTGATTTTGAACATTCTGAAACTGAGCAGGAATGAATATTAAAGAACACCTTTTCACTAGGTTACCTGCATTAGGGCGTTAGAGCTAAGAGTCTGTGCTTGCCTAACAATAACCTAAAGCCGGAAGGCTTTATTGGTTTATTGGTTCATTTTCATTGAAATCCTTGTTATACACATTATTATCAAAGAAGGATTTCATAAAATTGAAGAGGCTTTTTGTCTGCCTTCAATGGGAGAAATGACGGAATAAGTTTCAAAATCACTGCATTCTTGGGTGTGATACTGGTTTTAGGAATAGAACATACTGTGACTGATTCAGTAAAACTATTGAAAGGGATTCATCATCACAAAAGAGTTGAATTACAACCTCTAGGGTTCATTTTACCTGGAGCGAGGGTTCAGTTAATGCGCACTTCCATGCTGTATGATTTATCATGCTTCACTGTAGCCGCATGAGGCCTCCTGGGGAAGTTAACTATTCATATCAGAAAAGGTTTATCAACACTAGTGTAGTCACCCGGGCTAATTAACTTGCTCATCTTATGTCGGACTACCTTTGAACTTCACTGGTAAAAAGTAGAGGAGCGAAGCAAGAGAGAGACCACGCTGTTAGTTGTGAAGACATAATTGACAATCATGTCTTTGACGCACTATATATTAATTTTGAAATGCACATGGTTAAATCCCAGCAGTCCTTGCTGTGTCTATTAGCCACCATGTTTCCTGTACAGATGCACTTCAGCCCGAAATGAATGGTACTCTGGATAATGTTATTAACTGGAAGCTGTAGCCTTTGGATTTAGGTGCAAGCATGCTGACAGAAGTAGGTTGACACCCTAATCCAAAAGGAGGCATTTTGTTAAAAATATGTAATCATTCTGTGAATTCAGTTAAATGTGTACTTTGTTGTTAAACTATATGAAATGCACCAATTTTTCTTGTAATAGTTTTGGCACCGGGGTGACTTATGACTGATATTTTGGGACAAAGTGCACTCAGAGGTCTTTGGGTCAAAACATGAGGCCTGGGGAAAAGAACACGAGGAAAAAATACTTTACCCAGAATTGTTCAGGTCTACGGAATTCACACGCATACATAACCCACATTATTATGCTAATTACCACAGTAAAAAGTTCGACGACTTTCCCCCAACAATTGTGTTCGTGGAGATGTGATCACGTAACCCTTTGTGATAATATAAAACCATTGCAAGGGACGAAATATCTTACCAGAGTTCCTCAATTTGCGGTTCCTGAACACCGAGATGATCACCAGCAGATTCCCCAGCACGTCCACCACCGTGGTGAAGATCAAGACGCTGGCCAGGATTGCTATGACCCAGGCGGGGCGGGCGCTCCCCTCCGTGGCCAGTGTGCGCTCTAGCTGCCCCAGCCGTGGCTCCGTCCGGTTCTTTATGATTGTGAATGTGTCCGGCATCACTGGCCAACAGCCCAACTGCTTTCAAGTCTGCTCTTTATGTCCTGCAGGTACCGCCGGTATCAGTGTGTCCTAAACGAAACATGGAGCGCACCTGAATGCCTCCCCGAGTTCCACGAGAGCGCACGTCAAGTCTCTTTTTAAAGGCGATACGAGTTGTAATATGTGGTACTCACATGTGACCTATATAAAGTTACATGGGCTTTTACCTTTCCGTATTTTCGCACTCAAGTCGGCGGTGCCACACTTGAGAACATATATAAATTAGTTGTCCTTTGGATAATATTTCATAAAAGAAGGTCCAGTCCACTCATATTTCAAGTCTTCATCCTCTTCAAGTGCCTCTGGCTTGCAGCCTGCCATCTCTGACTATGCGTGCGCCCACGTTGGGGGAAAAAAAGAAAGAAAGCTATTCCTTTCTAAAATGTCAAACCATTGTTCCGCCTCGGGAGTCCTTCTGATTTAATTCGCTATTGTCTGAACAAACGAAGGGAACACATTGTCTTCTCTAACCATTTATGATGCCCTTGCCATGCGCCACACTACGACGCGAGTGGTAAATATCACGGAGAAGCCCCTCAGTCAGGCGCACAGCAGGATGTGGAGAAATCCACTGAGGGAGGACGAAGACCGTATCACACACACGTTCACCTCCGAGCCGGCTTCATGCGCGTCCCCCCCTCTCCCCTCTCCCTCTCTCTCCCTCTCTCACTCTCTCTCATCAGACCCTAACCCTAACACCAAGGTGTGCGTCCAATCAATAGATCCGACTCATGTTCCTCTGCCCATTCCCGACGTGACTTCCCAGAATGTGACTTTGGTCTCATCACAGTGCCTTAAGTGTACACACAGCGGCGGGTCTGCACGCGGGATGTCCAATCAGCACGCTGTGACTTATGTTTGACAGATGAGCGCGAGACCATTTTGAAACTTAGACATTACATGCAATTAGGCAATGTGTTTGCTGCCGGTCTTCTTCTTTTTTTAATTGATTAGGATTATTAAAACACGAGTTAACACAATAACATGTTCAACAATAAAACACACAGAATGGCAATAATATAAAAATACTACCAAGTCAATTTCAATTGTTTTTGCCAGCATGATAGGCTACCCTTTTTTCTTAACCAATATCATTTAACAAATACAGGCATCCACCAGGGTGCATTTGCTTGCACTCAGAGCAAGTGGAGATGGCAGACTAATCCCATTTATATAACTGGTGGCAACAGTGCAGTCAAACTCTCAATCCGATCCAGTAGATTAATATGTCATCGATACTGTCAGTGCCGGCGGCGACACATTGAGGCGAGCGCCATTGACTTGTTTAACTCCTCAATACTGAGCGACTGGCCGCAGCGGATGCCCTCAAGCACAGCAGCAGCAGCAGCAGCAGCAGGCACAGATTAGAGCGGCCCAGTGTCAGCCTCAAAGTAGGGTGATGTGATGACCAAGCGACAGACAGCTGTGGCTGTGAGGTCAGCCAGATTGGCACACATTTATACACTTTGAATATGGTGACAAAGTCAATAGCGGGTGCTGGGCCAAACAATATCACAATGTCAAACATCAAGATAACCAATGAACAAAATGTCAATCTGCTAAATGAAAACTGCCCTGATAATGCGGTGCTATATGAGTATGGTGGAATGTATAACCAATGGGATTACTGTGGTTCCCCGCTCTGAAAGAACCTTCAATAATCTTAAGCACTCACTCATGGCAGTGATGCATATTGTTGTTGGTATTCAAGCAGAAACAGGGAAGTGGATGAATGATATACAGATGAGCTGGCCACAATGAATGGGCATCACAAGAACTCGTAGTGTACCTGCCCCTTATGGCCGTGTTATTGGTGCTGTTTTCTACAGGACAGCAGGATTTTTCAGAGCCAGTGTTTTGTTGAATTACCAGATGGTGCAACCAAAACAAATGTCTGAGTATGCAAGAACAGAAATCCAAAATAGGCTGGCAATATTATACTGGAGGTATATATTTCCATTTTTGACAGTATATTTGAAGTAATGTAACAAGTGTAACCGTATTTGTTATCATGCATGTATTTGTTAATTATGCATAAAAGCAACACTTTGAAAAACACTGACTGAGAGGACGGGTTCGGAGGAGAAATATGTTGCAGTCTTGAGTCACATATGGATACCCCATGTGATTATCAAAATATGTATCAAAGGTTTGTGAACGTGAGGAATGTCTGCTCAGCATAAGGAGGGTGTGTTTTCTGGGCTTTTAAGATGAAAGCTATGATACTAAATGGGTTAAATAACTTGTTCCATCATTAACTATATATTTGAATAATGTTAAAACATTAATATTTGTAGATTACACACCAACTTTTAGCAGATGGCTTATTATTATAAGAAACCTTTGACCCTTTCTCAATAATAATCACTAAATATTTGCAGAAAATATGATTTGTTAAAAAATGTATCCACCTTTTTATGAAGGGCACAGAAAGGTATACCGTAATTTGAGACAAAACTAGACTGAACTTGGTTTTGTTGTCCATGTATATTGGTCTGTCAGCTCATAAAATTTGGTGCACCAATCTGCAGAGGTAGAACCTTTTTTAATGCAGCAGTCTGTCCTCAGTGTCAATAAATAATTTCAAATTGAAAAATGGTAGTGTTTGGAAAAGTGTCTTTGGATGGAACCGCAATAATTATTTATTGATAAAGTTCTGTACTCTCATGTTGCACTCTAAGTGTGTTTTCTGCGTTATAATTGTCCTTACATTTGAGTAATCAAATGGACTGTGAAGGCTCCTCCCACAGGCATTTCACAATTACACAGTTCAACAAAACCTTATAAAAATGGTACAGTTGTTGCAACTTCAGCAAATCCAGATAATAAAGCTGCTGTTGAGGTAAAAACCTGTGATGATCAAAGCACAATATAGAGCAGACCTTCTTACCAAAATCAGGTCTCAGCAACCTCGAGGGCAACAGTGTACCGATTCCTCAGAGCTAGAGCAGATAACAAGCTGGACCCTGAGAACCACGATGCAGACAAATATTTTAGCAGCATTTTTGATCCATCCCTCTGCCTCACCTCTGTTTAAGGCAGCATTTCTTTACAAGATCAGATCAAAAGGGGATAGTTGTAATCACGTCCAATGGCGTATCACCTTGTCAAATCAGAATATCAAAGTACAAGTCAAGAGTTATGGAGGGTCACATAAACATATCTCTACAATGTTTGTGTAGTTTGCAAAAGGGTGCCATGATGGGGGGAAAAACATCTTTCCATCCAAAGAAAATGTGAAATAAATAATCTTCTATATCTGTGATATAAATGTGATAATGTTGAGAGGTTTGGTATAATCCAATGACAGTTATGCATTTCCATGACACATGAAAACCCAATAAAAGTATGCTGCGTCATTTTGCAGACATATATAGATAGGTATTCAAAGAGCGCAAACCCTGCATTCCCCTCCAAAAATGTAATGCTACACCCTACCATGTTCCGTGAAAAAAGGTGCAGGAGTTTGTTTTGTAATCTTGCTGACAAAAAAACAAACAAATCGAACCAAAAACATAACCTCTTTGGCGAAGGTAATACATCTGGTACAACCTCAGGGGGCAGGGGGTTGATGAAGTGGGGCTGATACACAGCTTCCTCTGCTCAATCAAACACCACTAAGAGCAGCTCAGTCAGAGCAGTCATGACCCCATCGCTATTACCCCCCACCCCCTGCCATTGTAGCATAGCCATGTTGCGTCTGATTATACTCGTATGATTACATTGTTCATGAATAATACATGTGATGAAATTGCTTCAGAAACATTTTTTGTGACCATTATGGTCATGTGAGTGTTGTACGTGTGTGTGTGTGTGTGTGTGTGTGTGTGTGTGTGTGTCTTCAGAAGCAGATGTTGGGCACATAGATTAGGTCTGGCAGGGTGTGTAATCCTGGTGTTACTGAGAACAGCATGCTTTTATAATCATCCACACAGCTACCCCTCAATAAGCAGAAACTGGGGAATGGTAGTATCTCATACTTTTTCCACTTTTCTATATAGCTCACACCTTTCTTACATCATCTATCCTTAATTTGCCAACTCCTTTTATGTAACATCCATTCAACCTTCTGTCAATCCTTTCCCATCCATCCGGCCAGATCTGCAGGAATGTCATGGTGAGACAAGCAGAGAAGAATGAAAGGTGGGGTATGGGGGTAGAAAGAGGGTTGAGGTAGCTTAGCTGACGATATGGTGTAGATGCCAGATGGTCCAATGAAAAGCCAGCAGAACTACAGGGACTGGCATGATGAATACACATAACACTTTGTCACTTTGTCTCTCACTCTCTCTCTTTCTCTACTCTTGCTGTCTGTTTCTATTTCCCCTCACACACCCTTGTATTTGCCTTTGGTTTGACCTTGTGCCTGTCACTAGAACAGCCAGCATTAAAAACACTAACGAATATATTAAAGAAGCAGGATGGTTTGCCAGAGAGCGCATGTAACTTATTGTCACATGTTGCATAATCATTGTGCGAATAATACAATAAATAAAGTTTTTTTTGTTCATCCTCCTGACCAGACAGCAGGACTATTTCTACCTGTGGTGTGTTTACACTGTTGTTGATTCTGTGTGTACCACATACGGCTGGAGGTGGATGTTATGTAAGGTTTTGCCGGTAAGGATGCATGATTTGTTGGTAACGACTCATCTTTTTCTCCCTCTAAAGACTTAAAATGAAGGCAGGATAAACACAAGAAAACATTGAATGAATGAATGAATCAATAGGTGGATTCAAAGAAAGCCGACGTGCCACCTGCACCTTTTTTTAGAGGCTTTCGTTATCAACCAAGACATCTTTAGCATATTATGCTAATTGGATAAACAAATCAAATATTCTTTTCTTGTTGTGACAGGGAGAGGTAATAGAGGAAACATAGTTAGGTGTTGTGATCACATTGGGGATCAAAGCAGCCTGATTACGTTTTGCCTATAAAGTCAGAATGAGTTTTAGTTTTAGTCTCCTGCGATGACAAGTTTCATCAAGTTCTATGTGAATTTGACACAAAACGGCACGATTTTTTGTTCTTCCTGGGCTTCGGATTCATCTCCTTCCAGGTTCTGCCCTGTACCTGCCTTGTGTGAGTCTTTTTGTGGTTTATGGTTCCTGCAGGGAGAGAGAAAAGAACTGGAACAAGCCAGCTGACAGTTGACTATGAGCTATTTCTATCTAGTGCACTGACACAAACTGGCATGCACTAAAAGATATATGAAGTGTTTCACTCAAAAGTGATATCCACTGTTCAAAAAATGTAACACTTACTCTGACAAAGTGATTGCTGCCATGAAAATACAGCTATTGCTGCAGCTGCTGGCTTTTTTTTAAAATGTACACTTTGCAAACAGTGTATGAAAGAGGATATGACACATTTCAGAAATGTTTCTAAATCATTGAAAGATTCCTTTATTCTTCTAACCTAAGATCTTCAGGCATGCATTCTACCACTGAATCCTGACTTAACGTAGTGCATGCATACACAATACATTCAGATAATATGTTCAGGAATGGGTGAGGGCTTATTCTAGTGTCGTCGTCCCCCGCCCCGCCAGTACAGTATTTTCGGGAGCTGGCATGTTGAGCAGCTCGCAGAGACAAACATCTGTACTTCAGCACACACATTGACACACGTATAGTTCAAACGCACATATTCACCTCCTCGCAGCTTAATTGGCCAAAGTGTGTCTGTGTGTGTGTGTGTGTGACAGGGAAAACGAAAAACAAACATGATCAGGGGAATGTCTGGTTGCCATGGGAATGTTTTCTGGCAGACAGTCAGCCTAGTGGTGTTTATACGAGGAGTGTTGGATGATAACAAGGACAAAGTTTGTGTGTCAACTCCACAGGGCTGCAATAATAATAAAAAAGAAAAATGGTTCCTAGGTGGGTTTCCTCGCTGAACACAGAGTGAGTGCTGAGTGTAGACTCGGAGCAAACTGGCCGGTGCCTTCCTTCAACCTTTTGTCACCAATAAAGAAATAATGACTAGTCACCTTAATGATTTACATAAAGTTTACGAAATGTCTCTTTACATGCCTGTAGCACACAGTTACAGCAGTAATTCTGGATTATGAGCAGAGATGTAGTTGCTATCAAACAAATAAATAGTGAGCCTGTGGAATGCGGTTTGCATTTTTCATGTGGGCCTGATAACAAACTCATAACCAATTTTCAGCACATACAGGTGTTTTTTAGAGATGCATGCTCTGCATAATTTGACCATAGCACTGGGTCGGTATAGAAATAAACTCAAGGGAACAAAGAGTGCCACAAAATAAGCCGGATACATCTACTCATGTCGGCAAAGAAACACGTTCCTGAGGGAAACAAAAGCGCATAATGAGAAGATAACACTGTTGACAGCGGAGACAGCCAAATCAATCTTAGCCATGATCATAACACACTTTTCCAATAATCTCAAATGATTTCAAAATAAGATGTATTGTTTTTCTTATTATACAGTGTAAGAACTTAACCTTCCAGAAAATATTCCTTGATGTCTTCCCAGCACACGGATGACTTTAAGCTCTGCTAATCTGCCCAGTCGGAAGTCGGAAAAAGAGAAAAACGTATATGAGGCGTGACAACACTGACTTGATACGATTAAATATTTTATGGGGGTTATTTATCTCATGTAGTCTGCAGTGAGATATAGCTCACCTGCCACAGCACACTAGGAACATATTCACCCTTAAGACAGGTGACATTTTCTAACAAGTTAAGTTTTGAATCTGCTTGACTGGAGCATATTCTTCAAGTCCTTGAACATCCACACTGGTACATAAACATTGTGAGCACATCAACCACCTGGAGGAATAACTGAAGATCCCGCCGTCTTGACAGGTCATTTGCGAGATGATTCAACCGTAATGGATGTCAATAGAGTAGTTAAACATGACAGCAAAGGTCGATCTTGTTACACTTGTTAGCAGTGTTGATTCCCAGCATTGAGGTTCTAGGTTTTTCTTATGCTGCAGTCTGCACGTTCTCTCAGTATTCCTGTGGGTTTCCTTTCAGTGCTCCAGTTCCCTTCCACAGACATGTAGGACAGGTGAACTGGAAACTGTAAAGTGCCCACAGGTGTGAATGTTGTTTTTTCTTTTGTTGTGCTAGTCTGGATGGATGAATGCAAAGATGGATGGATGAACAGACACCATACTGTGAGGCATGAATACATTAGGTGACACTAAGCCTGATCATATTAAGAGCTGCCAGTGTGTATGTTTTAGTGTTGGTTGTTACAGTACTTTCAAAGAGTTATTCTATCATTTTCTAAAATTTAGTTGAGTTATTCTGAAAAATTCTGAAAAACTACATTCTAGCATTAACAAAGCAATCCATGTTTCACTTTAATAACAGAAAACACTTTTAATAACAAAAGCATTTATAAAATTTCCCCCTCTTTTCAAATCAAACATGAGAGTCATGTTTAACATGAGGATATATCTGACGTGTGAGATGAAGGCAGATTAGTGCAGCGGTCCTGAACTGTCATTATGTTAATCGTGTTAATTATGTTATAATAATATTCCCAGTTTACCTAGTTTACATTCGTTTTTGGTGTGTGTGTGTGTGTGTGTGTGTGTGTGTAAAATGGGAACACAGCAGCATGTATCAGTGAGGCAACCATGTGTGCATGTTCTGGGTGAGTGATTCTGTACTTCACGGATGCATTTCCACATAATTCTCTAAGCCTTATTGCACAAAGTCTGAAAATTCATATCACATGTTAATACCAGGAGTAAAGTGAGATTAATTTTATATTCTGTTAAAAGTTCAGCTTTGGTAATATAAATATGGTGCTTAGTGTACATACAAATCTGTGTGCATCAGGCAATCTGTATATTTCCACTTACTGTCTTTCACAACCACAGAGGTACTGTGGTTGTAAAACTATAAAAAATAAAATAAAATTGTAACATTACATAAAGTGCTGTATTTATTCATAGCTATATACGCCTGACGCTTGTGTTCATGAAGAGGGTCCCAAGCAACCAAACGCATGACTAGTGTTATTATTAAATAAATATAGAACAATGAAATGATTAAATAAAGATCTCCTGGTATCAACGTCTGGTAATCTTAATAACATCTCTCAGGCTACGTCTGGGATGTGTGCGAATAGTTCTCTTCAAAACAACCCCCACCCAGCATGTGCCAGTAAAATAATAAATGCAATTAACTACACGGTTGAGCAAACAAAATGATTGTGTGTGTGATTTAAAAGAAGGAAGTATGAAAAACACGACAGCATATGTACATACGTTGGTATCATCTTAAATCAGTCAGGCGGGTTTTTTATGTTGATAAATGCTCTGCTCCAATAAGTGCAATAAATAATAAATGTAATGGCATTGATTCACAGGCAATCTCTGCTAACTCTCCTGCAGCACAGGTGAACACATATATTTCTTCTTGTTCCTCCAGCTTATAAATGAGCCAGGGGATCGGTGCTGGATTAGTGTTTGCTTGCAGCAGGATAATGAGGCAGGATGATAAAAGTATAAATGGTAATATTCACCTTTTTAATTATTTTTAGGGTTGTGGACCAACAGTGTAATAATATAAATGTCAAGTATAATCAGAGTGGGTCATTGCTTCTCTTTCATTTATAAAGGAATATTAAATCTATTTGTTTTAAACAGTCATATGTGCTCACTTAAATCCATCCCATTCTGTTGTGGGCTCAGATTGGGTCGAGGCTCTGTTTATTCGTGTGGCTCTCCGGGCTCTAAGGGACACCAGGTTCAGTAGTCTCTCCAGCTCATCCCCAGAACCTGCCAGACTGCTGGAGTCAAGCCCACCGCGATCCTCTTGCGACCCCCTCCACTCCCCTGTCTGTGAGTCCCACGCTCTTAGGGGGGGCAGAAGTTGAGCCGGGTGCAGGTTGATGCCCGGGGGGCTTAACGGGTATCCTTCGTAGGCTCGTCGGCTTGGGGGTAGAGTGTCATAAAGGCTCTCTGTGTCTTCACCTTGCTCTGGGCCATGGCTGGACTCTTGGTATTCCTCGTAAACAGGCGAGGAGCTGTCTTCACAGCTGTCATGGCCATGTACCTGCTGCTGGTCCTGTAAGGCCCCCATGTCTCTGCTCGTGTTGCCTGTGTCCGTTCCTTCCCCGTTGTTCCTTCTTTTTTCTTCTCTTTCCAGGATGCGTTTCCTCTCCCACTCGCCCGACTGATTCCTCTCCCACTGGAAGGTCCTCCTCCCGCTCTCCCGTCCCCGCTCTCGGCCCCTGTCACCGCCGTAGCCCACCACTTTGTAGTCCAGCTGGAGGGACCGTGTGCTGCCTCCTCGTCTGATGTTTTGGTGGGTCTCGCTGAGGTTGTAATGGGATCCCACCTCTGTTGGACGGAGGCGTGATGGTGACAACAAGCTCGAAGTCTGACTGGAAGACTCCCATCGGTATGCTGAAAAGGAAAGGACAAATAAACCTTTTTGAATAGTTTGGAGCACGTTTTTGAATGGAAAAACAAGTAGAGGCGACCTACTTAAGAAAATACTTTTTTTAGTTAACATACTGTATTAGGAGCCTGCAGCTTTATTCCCTGAACAAACTGCTGCTGCCAAATCACTGTAAGTATGTAGTTCTCTCTTGAATGTGTGTGTTACGTTACAAACAACCTTTCTGCAATGCAAAGTGTGAGCAAGGAATGAGATCATCTATCTCATAGGATCAGCCTGCGAAAGGTGACATATCAATAAATCACTTCTAAAACAACAGTATCATGGCAATCTTATCTTCAGGAAGTGGGCAAGGTGACAGCAGAAAATATGCTTTCAGTTACTAAAGGTTCTGAAGATGTTCACAATTACTGAAACTACTCAGATTCCATCTCTGCCCGACGTGTCTGTGCATCACGCTTTATGAAAAGGAAGAAACTGTAAGCAAAGACGCAAATATCGTGAGATGAAGCACGAAGAGGACAACGCTTGTTCCAATATAAAAGCTGGGGAGGAGGGGCCAACTTTGACTTGTTCACAAACCGAAACAGACAAATCCTACTCATTCTGCCTTTTAAGAGGAAGAAAAAATCTGACAATGTTCCCAACATTAATGAATAGCTTGTGCATATATTCTGGCTTGTTGTGTCCTCTTTTCCCTTTTCTCTGCTCATTATCTACTCCTTTGATCTCTTTTTATTTTCATAGAAATGTGTTGTTAGTTCCGTCTATGAGGAGACTTGTGAGTATCTTTATTTCTTACTGTGTCACTATGGAGTTTATTAAGTGTTGTGTGGGACTGCGTGTTTACGTTGTGTAATTGCTTCTCATCATCAACTTCTCATTTAGAATTTATTAATGTGCAAATAAAATCAGTCAACAAAATTACATTTTTTTTCTTACAGCTGAGTTCATGCTGTTAACTGGACTGACACACAACCCCCCTCCACTAATCCGCGACTTCCTACAAACTACAGCATGCAGGTTGCATAATTCATGGTTAGGTTAATGAGCAGTGAGTGAAGAAATATCATATTGATGAAGAGAGCAAAGCCAGGGGGGTTATCCTCTGTGTGGGACACTTCATAAGCTGTGCCAGCTCCTGGTATATAATGCATGACACGTGTGGACAGAGATATTTAATCGACTGGCCTGCCAACACATCACAAACCATGTGGGAGTTCTTACTGCAAGCCATGCTGCTGAAATATGTTCAAAAGAAAGGTAAACGGGACAATAAAAGAAAAAATAATATGATATGAATGAATGTTCTTACAATCCACAATGTACTCTCTGACGAACTCTACACAAATCTCATCTTTGCTCTGCAGGTGGCGGCTTGCTGTCAGTGAAGCGTAAAACAAAACAAATATCTTATGGGACAAGAAGCCTTTGATGATGAAATGCTCTCTCATAGAAATGAATGCAGGAAGACACGGTGAATTATGACAGGAAGACAACACAACTGGATAACGGGAGAGGGAGGCCAGCAGAGGGCCATTTAGCACATCGCAGATACATGTAAACAGACAAATGTACAGACAAAACAAATTCATAACACGTAATATACACACCTACGTGCACATGGACACTATACCTGTACATACAGACACGTTATCTCATGCAAGCAGGATTAATGATATGTCAAATGAAGCATAACAAACATAAATACCATCCTTTTCTCTCATCATATTGGCCTATTTGTCCTTTACATACAGTTGTTTCTGCAGTCAGCGATGTTTGGCATGTCACTTTGACATGAGCACAAACTCATGAGCACAACATTGGAAGACATGTGTTTGTACCCTGGACCCAGTGGGTGATTTGGAACGAAGGACTGAACAACAATTCCATTCATAAATTAATTCTCGCTGTCTGAAATAAAGCTTCTTGTGCTTCACTCTGCTGGCAGCGGCATGAACACAGTCTTTCTCTGGGTAAGTCATGCAGTGCTTTGTGGACCCAGTTAATTACATGCAACTGAGAACAAACAGACTTGGTAACTATGAGCCAGTTAACACTGGTTTTAAGACTGTAGCACAATCAACTGACAAGAACATCAGGTGCAACTGGATCATGCCTTTTATGTTTTCATTTGATCGTAGAAAAGCTGTTTTATAATGAAAATGTGCTGCAGGATCTGAATTCAGTATCAAATACACTTACCCAATCTGAATCCTTTTCAAATCTCTGATCAAGCCACAATACATAAATAACTACAAGATTCAATTAAGATATTTATCAGTTTTTATTGGCAAGGAAAGACGAAACAGTCTTTTAGTGGAAGCTTAATTAGTAATTAATAATATTGATATCAATGCCAACCTGTAGCTAAAATCTAGAGCTGATATGAACATGAAATGTACATTTATATATTTGACAAACTTTTGAATATGTGTAATGGGGTAACTATTAATATTGATATGTTTATGAACATATATGGGAGAACACTGATGTTTCACTGGAGAAGTTTTGTTACTTATTAATTAAGCGGCGTTTGAAAGTGGGAAGTATAGCGAGCCCAACTGATCCAGCATTTTTTTAAGGCAATGCTGATATTGATGATTTAAATCTGTGAATAGTGCCATTTTTTAACCTAAAACCAAAATATAAACTGACATCCTTGATGAGGATCCACTGATATTTTGTTCTTAAACCAATCCTTGTAGGAAGAAACTGGGAGCCTACATTTACATTCAAGTCTGGGGAGAAAAACATGTGCATAAACAGAAATGGTAATCTGTGCGGCACAGGGTATGATCAACATATTCAGAGGAAAGAATGTGAAGAACACACAAGGCTGGGTTTGGGAATCACAGCTTGAAAAAAAGGCCAAAGGGATGGAAAGTTAAAAAGATGTTTTTCAGTTGCTTTTCACCTCACTCACCAGGGCTGTTCCGCTGCTGTTCACTATCCATGTTTGACACTACAAAGGGAGAGAGAGAGACTGAGTCAGAGAAAGACCGAGAGAAACAACACAAAAACCAAAGGGGGGAAATTTAAACACAGAGAGATCCAGTGTCAGAAACTGACAACAGAATTTGGAAATCTACGCATGATGTTTTATTCTGAATAGAAAGGGGATTGAACAATTGAGGCTTGGCTGCTTTCAGAACATTATATCTCAGAGCTACACCACCGAACAAACACGTTGGCATCAGAAGACAGACAGAAAAGGAGGAGAGGAGTTAACAGAAGATATTTTTCATACCTTCACTTTCAATATTATCAACAGCATCATTGACTAGACGTATGACTGTCACTATGGAGGCTAGGCAGAATACAGAAGAAGAAGAACAGAGACAATGTCAGTGCATTTGTGAATAGGGGTACGGTTTCACATGATGGGAGTAACTGAGGTGAGATGGAAAATGTGCATAAGTGTGTGTGTGAATACTTGTTGAGAACAGAGGAGACATGTTTGTCTTGTGTGCCTATTGCATGTCTAATACTTGAGTGGGAGAAACACAAGGTCTTTGCAGCTACAGTAAGTGGACAGGAAACAAAGGCATCAACATGGGTTCCTAATCTGAAACCCCCCCCACACACATGTTCATTAAGGTCACCATTTTCCTTTTTACTGAGGACCTGTGCATTAATCGTTTAATGCATTTGTACATATGGATTTGGTTGCATTAAGGTAACTTATATATGTTAATACAGCTAATGCACTAGAATAAAAGTTAAAAAGTAGACCATTCTTACATTCAGAGAATGTTATGGACAGTAGTGCTTCTGAGCCTTTTATGCATTGGACTCCTAAAAGTGTAGTAACGTCTACTTTGAGACCAATTTGCTCTTATTTGGAGTATGTGTTAGAAGCCTAAAAATCTGAGGTAAACTATTATAGTGCAATGTTTGTCGGTTTGTTTAAGCATTAAAGTCTTACCGTTGTCATCAAAGGACTCAGAAGTGTAGGAACTGAGGGAGTGTTCGTCAGAGGTGGAGTCTGAGAGACATGCCACCTCGTCCAACAGCTCTGACTCTTCTAATGTAACACACAAAAAACACAGGTGCATGTTCATTTCCTGTAAGCATTTTTCTTTATAACCAAAGAGCCAAATCAACATGTCTCAGTCAAAATCAAATCAAATCTAGTAAGCCAATATAAATTCAACATGTAAAGGCTATCTTACAATACCAACATGCATGTACATTTACAGAGCTATTGAATGCTGTAATCATTGTTTTTGTCCATGCTGGCCATGAAGAGATCCCTTCTTGGCATGACTCCACTATGCAGACTGAGTAAGCCAAATCAAGTGGGCAGGCATTTCTGCACCAAGTGAGAGCTGTAGATTTTCCCATCTCTTACACCGAAGGGATGTCTTCAGGATGAACAGGATCATTGTTACAGTAATCAAAACCCACTGCAATGTATATATGTGCATCATGGTATTGATTATGTGTCCTCCAGACATGGACAAATACAAACTATCCACACATATAGACAACTTAAATTGCAGTGCACTCAAAATGTATTCAGGTCTCTTCTCAAGCACTGCCTCAGAACAGCATTTTCATCCAGCTGGAGGTGTCATTGGGAGTTGGAGACACAGAGTTACTCGTGCTGGTGTAGTTTGATGTAGACAATGTGAAAAACTTCTAAACAGCAGGTACAGTACATTGGAAAAATACAACCAATTACATACAAAAGTTAGCGTGGCCAGTCCGCTCACACTGCAGTAATCAAAGAGTCACAGTCTCAAACCTGACATTTTGTCCGTGCGAACAAGTCAGACTATATTTCATTTGGAGAAAGCTGCCAGCCTAAGGGGTCTCCGGTTAGCCATAACCTGCATGACTTTGGAGGCAACATTTCAAATAAATACAAGTCGGCATGATTCCTGACACAGTTTTCCTCCGTGGAGCTGTTATTTTGGGGTCAAAATTGGCTTTGAGTGATTTGATTTTCAAACAACTGCCAGAGGGGCAGAACAGGTACCTATTTGTCCCAATGGCACTTTCCTGTGAAGACTGTCTGTTAAGCCAAGAGACAGGTATGCAGCTCGGCCAGGTGCTCTAATTTAGCAGCAATAAAACGCCTGGTTTCACATTGGTGTTGAAATTGGGAAAGCGATACGCAAGACCAACAGAGCAGAAATCACAGGTATGGGCTTTGAAAACAAATCTATTTGGAATACAAAACTTCTTTTAAATAAGACCTGACAGCTCTGCTGATGTGATTAAAAGTAACTGTTGGCAAAACTAAAGAGGCTTTATGTTGATGTGTGGAACGAATAGGAAAGAGCAAAGAGAAAACACTTTTCACAGCGTCCTCTGCTGAATCTCTGAAATACTGTAGCATTGTTGCTGGTAGCAGATTTAATACATTATGTTTAATGAATATCAAGATACGTAACTTTTTAATGATTCAATTATGATTTTTAAACCCATTAATTAGTATAAAATAATGATGGTACTGAGCCTACAGCATATGCCACCATAAGTTTAACGAGCAGAATTTAACATAAGATTCAAACGCCATCCAATTTTGGAAAAATATGGAAATCTTCATCTCAGGGTTGCTAGGGAGTTCTTCTCAAGGTGTACAGGGACCCATTATTTCATATACACACAAATCAAATGATCAAGTTCTTTATAAATAAAATATTTATTGGACTAACAGCAAATAAATGAATTAACAAAATAAATAGAATGAATAATACTATGTACAGTACATCGAATAGCAATAAACCACAACTGAATGAAAAGGATTACATGTGACCAGGTAGAATCAGTGACTTATATCATTGATGGATGTCTATCAATTAAATCTGTCGTTTGATGTTCATATCTTAAATTTAGCTCAAACCATTTATGCACCGTTCAGCAGCTTAGTTTTGAGAAGCAAGGAAGATTGTGAGACAACTTTTATCTTAGTTTCTATCTAAATTTAATTTAGATATTTACCATTTCTTCATGTGACTTAAATTTATTTGGCCTATAAGAAAATCAAACTAATTTACATTTGAAAATGGTATTGTTTCACCTGACGGCTCTGATGGGCAGATGGGAGGTTAAGTATGCAGTGTTGTTCCTCTGTGGATATCTCTTCATCTTGAAAGTTATTGAATGATCGTAGTTGGTTGAATCACATTCTTCCATCTCTCAAACTACATCAGTTGGCTCATCTTCCTTTGGGAAATCTATCTTCGGGAATCGTTCGTCTTCTTCGTTGAGGTTTGGCTTAAACCGTTCTTCCTCCTCTCCATCTCTATCAGCAGGATGCTGAGTCATGTTATCACCCCCCTTCGGAGCAGCGGGGGACATTTTGGCTCTTTTGCCAGTTTAAAATGTCTTTCAGCACATTGGTGCATCGCCGGTCGGAGCTGCACAGCACATTAGACGGCACGGGACGGCCGTAGTTTACAGGTCAGGAACACAAAGTTAGAGAAGAGGCGGAACCAACAAGCCACGAGGGAGAAATCTGGTGTGCAGGATTCTAAGCTATTGATCATGGTTGTAACTATCAGAAACCAGGCGAAGGAAGGCACTTCTTCAGCTTGTGGCTACTCAGGTCGGCTGGATGTCTTCTCAGAGATGTTCCAGAGTCGAAGTGCCGTGTAGAAGAGAAGAGCTCTGATTTATGACGGGAACAGCAGCAAAACTGTCTTGATTATTTAATTCAACCTAACTTTACAGAATGAATACTAGTTACTTACAAAGTTGTTTTAATTCTTCCATATTTGAACGAAATGCTATCTCAGCTGCAAAATTATCCCAAATAATTTGATATAAATCACTGAATAAAACCTGATCAATTGAAGATTGAATGAATTACACAACAATTACACAACATAGATAGACATTGTTATCATGACACAGCTATACTTGTGTACATGCATAATACATTAAGGGATAGGCTTAAACTCAACATTCCAGCATAAATTAGTATCCTGGGTGAGAGACACAAAGGACAAGGGAGAAACCAAAGGACAAAGGACCCCCCCCCCCCCCCCCCCCCCCCCCCCTTAGATGTTTCAAATTTGGAGATTTGGTCAACTTCGAGATTGCACAATTAATGAATAATTATGAAGACACACAATATGTATGGTGAGTCTGTAAGGTAAGATGAGTTTGACGACATAACAAGATAAGAACAGATGCAAACAAACAGGGAAAAGAGTCCATTTTTGAATGGTTTACAATTACATGGAGTTTGTTACTCAGAGGTACATTGAAAATATGAAATACAAGGATTACTTAAATTAGGACTAGCATATCAAATAGAAATTTCTTATAGTCGTGTATTACAACTGAAATGCGTCTCTGTGTCCTCAGGAATGTGTGTGTTCGTAACCAGAAAGATGGGGGTCATAAAACATTGTGGATTTGAGAGTGACCACAAGTCTAACGTGAGTTTGACCAGGCACATGGTACATTGAGAGTCTCACCACTTAGTGCCTTATGGGTTGTGAAAGCAGATCCTGAAAGAAGTTTATTAGTTAGTATTTTGTCCTTATTTTTATAATGTTTCCGTGGGTATCCACTACGATACACCACAAGTATCAACTTTGGCAATGAATTGGCAATGAATCCTCGGGATTCTTAGTCTTGATCAAATATTTCCTCATATGAATCATGGTTATAAGTTCTCTGTTCAGCTGCTTATATGAAGACAGCGGTATATACTTATGCATTGAGACATTTGCCATATTTTGTGAAATGGAAAGAAAGTGCTGTCCTGCTGGTTTGAACTGCTGTGGTTTCCGGCTCTTTCAACTTTTTTTATAAAATCCATTAGTAAACCACTTTTCCTTTTTGGCAAAGCAAAAAACAATCGGTTAATTTACCTTGGATTGTTTTAAGAGGCTTTGGGTTTGGTATTTGCTTTTTGTCCTTGTCTATTTCAAAATCGTGTTTTATGGACAGTCAGGACTTACAATCAAAACTCTGTCCATGAGGGCCAAGAGGTCTGGACATCACCTCTCTGAGCCCGAGCTAGGCGGTCATGGTCCAGTGCGTACGGAACAAGTCAAATGCTCCTGTGGGAATGTGAGCAGTAAGGAAGCACCATCAATCAAACTAAATGAGGAAGGCATCACGACTGCTGGTCTAATGCAGGTGATGGGACACCTCTCAACATAATCCAGTTCTTATTATTCCTTTGATATTGTGCCAGTGACTCCCCTGCCATGTGCCAACCTTGGCAGCCATGTATGAAGTTACGGACCCGACCCCTGCTCTAATCCTACTGCAAGCAGTAGCCAAACCAGGTTCTCATCCCGGCGCCAAACTTTTAAAATCCCTGACAGTTTTCTCAATTGTAAGAGCCATTAGGCTCACTAATTCCATTATTTTCAGATGTTTCCATTCACATCAGTTTACATTATTTTTTATTGGAAATATGTATTACCGCTAATAAGCTTGAATATAATATAAATAATTTGAACTAAACAAAAACATCTTCACAAATGTCTTGTAATGTGTCCTGTCATACAGTAATAGTTGTAGCATTTTGACTGAAAAGCCTCAGTAGTTTCCTCCATCTACACATTATAAGAGGAACTGGTGTTATGGTGTTTCTGTGAGGCCTTAGTTGTCAAAGTCATTAAATCATTAACCTTTTTAAATAAAACTATTTTCTTTTAAAACATAATGAAGATCAACATGATTATTCCTAGACATCCTATACTTGAGGGCACAAAAAACTAAAACTGAGCAACATTGAAACTGATTTGTTCACTTATTTTCCAGTTATTTCATTATTTATGACATTTAATTTATTCATGAGCAGCAAGTAGTGACAGAAAAACAACCGATATGTTTCCCCAGGTATTGATTTATGCCCATCTTTTTATTAATTAAATATTAAATATTAATGAATATACTTGTTTGTGGTTGCCGTGGTGAAAATAAATTGCCAATCTGTTTCCAATTGATTATATAAGTTAATAATTAAATTAAATAAGTAGAATAGTCATTCAACCAATACTATGAATATTATTTCGATAAATTACATTTTAATTAACGGGCTGTGATGTAACTTTGACCCCAAGGGGCATATGTCTTTCTTTTAATGTGCATACACTCAACAGGGGAGCAGAAGAAATTAAATAACCTAATTCCCATTCCCACAGGAAGGAATCAATAATTAACAGGCAGGAAGTTCCCATAAGCTGTATTATTTAAACAATTAGTTGGACAGAGAATCAAAATGTGTGACGTCTACCTTAGCAAAGACATGGAACATAGTTATTTCACTAATGGAGAACAAACAGTGAACTGGGTTCCTGCTGTTGACAGCATTGGCAGCATCAAACTTCTCACCCCTCACCCTCAGTTTGTGATCCTCTCAGGTGACAAAGGTACACTTGGATGAAAAAGAAAATGGTAGAAAACTTGACATGAAAAGTTTAATTGAGTGGCAGTGTTCTAATTACTTTGATTTTGTCTTAACTTCCTTTGATCAAAAGTAGGACAAGAACATAGGAGATCACTTCTGGCTGATTACCTTGACCATTCAAACAGAAGTGCACATGAGATGTAACAGTTATCCAGATAGAAGAGGACACAATTGCCAATTTGAGCAGTGTAAAAGGAAAGTGCGTTATATTATTATTTACGGCTCCCAGCAAGTAAATTTTGAAAACTCAAATTTCATTATAAAAAAATAAAAAAATATGAACCACACTTTCTTTGATGTGTGTGTGTGTGTGTGTGATCAAAAGGCATAGATCACTGTGAAATACGCTCTCTCAGTGGAGATGATGGTGTGGGTGTAACACAATGAGTTCATGGCCTGTGTACTTTGTGGTCAGACACTGTTTGTGCATGCGAGTGTGTGAATGTGCATGCCCATGATGGCAGTCTTACCCTGTGGACTGTTATCCCTCTGTGTTCTCTCCAACTCAAAAGCTCTCTGCCCCCATTCCTCCTCTCTTTCATCTCTCCCTCTCTCCAGCCCTTCCTCCCTTGTTTCCTCTCCCTCCCAGGACACTTTGTGGGCTGGACTGTGCTCTGAGCGGCAGGCTGATGCAGAAGGGAGATTGGGTGCCACGCTGCAAACAGCGATGCCCCTCCTATTGGCCACGCCTCGGACAGTAGACACGTCTGAGAGGAAGCTGCTCATCTGTAGCGACAAAAGAAAACAGTAATGCGCAAAAAATTATTGTCTAGTCGCATTTTGTTTTGCTAACAAATCCAATGACAAGTCTATCTCTAATACTTTATTCTCAAGTGTCTATTAAGGGTTCTCAAATTACCCGAGACCCCCGTATTTCGCACACCGGCTTATATACTGATGGGCAGGAGACACCTTTCATGGCAGCCTCTGCTATCAGTGTGTGAATGTGGTAGTGTGAAGCAGTTTGAGTGATCAGAAATCTAGAAAGATGCCATTTGAATGCAAGTTATTATTCTCTTATAAGTATATTGTGTGGAAATATGGAATCATTCTTTATTTGAAATAAAACTCATCTTCATTTCAACTAAAACTGCCATACCACAGTCTCTGTATCCTATAAAGTCATCTTATGATTCAAAAGACACATGTAATAAATATATATGAATACATCATTAACACACAGGCACACTTTTGCATACCTGACTGCCCTCACTAAAGGTGGTATTGTCACCATCTCCACTCCTCATGCCCTGGATGCTGAGTCCTCCTGGTAGATGGGAGTGGGCAGTTGGTCGCACCATGACCTGGGGAGGGCCCATGATGCTCCCTCCAACCTCCCCATAGGTGCTCGTGGGCCCTGGAGATCCCGACACACGCACAGCCTTAAACTCAATCCCTTCTGCCCCCATGCCAGTCTTGTGCAGCATGTAGCTAGTTTCTGTGGAAATAGCTGACACACCCATCACAGCCTGAGTCCCTGGGCCCGGGTCCGAGTCTTTCCTAAATTTGATTTTCTTCCTGAAGGCGATGAAGAGTATGAGGAGGAGAATGATGACAAAGGCAAGGACCCCGATGCCAATTATCTCTCCTGGGCCGACGTAAGATAGGGGCTCCGCCTGGGAAACATAACATTTACATATCATGAATGTTATGTAAATAAATATGAGGTATATCTTGAACATGTAATATGGGGATTATCTTGTTTAGCATACACTTCCATTCAGATAAAGAACAAACACACATTTCCTAAGTAAATGCCATTTATATCTGAAAAAAAGGTCTCAAGGTAAAACTTGGTGCCAATTATGTAAAAACTCTCCAGGCAGCCATGGAGGAAATGATTCAATCTACAGATGTGTGTTTTAATTGGATATAGTAGGAGTAAGCTCCAGGAGTAAAGGCTTTATTTTCCTACCCGTTTAAATGTCCTTAAACACAACAAACTAAGCTAAGTATCAATTTGTTGTGAAAGCAGCCTAATAGGTTTTGTCGACTGGGGTTGCCTCTCTGCTAATGACAGTATTCTAGAAAATAATGAAAGCAACTTGAAACATTAATTGCGCTTACAGTGTTAATACAAGGTATAAAGTCAATAGTGTGACAACTTCAAATGGAAACTATGATTTCCCCATTATAAACACTTTCATTCATCTACTGCGAAGATACCAAGCTGGTGAACGAACCCCCAGGGGGTCCCATGCACAATTCTACAATACTACTTCACTGAGTATGCCAAGTCCAATAAGAAGTAAACTAAAAGTGCAGAATCTTTTGGATAACAGTATATTCTGTAAGGTTTACTCTGACATAAAGTCAGCGTTGCTCATACTATACCTGCGTATCATCCCCCGGTGCCTGATCATCACAAAACTGACCCTCGTAGCCCTCTGAACAGTTACAGTAGAAGGACCCAAACGTGTTGACACACTCTCCTGCATTTCCACACCCTTCCTGGTCGCACTCATTGACATCCCCATCACATCTGCAGAAGCAGAGACACAAAGAAATTACTATGCATGGGAGTGGTGAAGATGTGCCGTATCAAAGTGAAAGAGAAGAATCAAAGATGAAAGCATGAAAAGAGAAAATAAATACTTTGGAAATCATCTTTTGAGAGGGCGTCTCTTTTGCTCAATCAAGGGATTATCTTTACGGATTTTCTATTATCCTCACTTATATGGTTCTGACTTAAAGAAATATGGTTTGAATGCAATCTCCATACTCTCCACACACACACACACACACACACACACATCAAAATATTGTGTGACGTCAATTACAACTGAACGTCACACAATACATTTTCCTCCACACACTTAGTTGTGAATCTTGACATTTCAAACATTGTGCCCTGCTGTGATGGAGATAGAAAAACACGTATTTTTTCTTTTCAATTACTTTTTATAGATGAGATTTTAAAAAGACTTTACAAAAGTGGGTCTGATATAAGAAAAAGCATTTCTGAGTATTTTTTGGGAGCTTTCTTGTAAAACTAAGCAACGTTTTGCTTGGAACGATAGATAGTTTACCCAACGAGGCCTGGATATATCGGCCAGTGATATCTGCTCATGAATACTGAATACCCTATACCCTTTACAAACTTCAAGAATTCCGCAAGCTTACTTGTATTTCTGAGTCAATGATTCAGCTTTTAAAGGGATATTTCCCTGTTTTCAGGCAATTTTTTATTTGAATGTACTATATTTAACTATTATTTAAATGGTTATATATTTTTTTTGTCAATTAAACACTTATTTGTAGCCAAATATATAATTTGCTTTATGGTTTCAATCTATATTTATTATTAAATGTTGATGATCATAACAATCTGCTGCCTGAAGAAAACATCTAGAAAACACCTAGATTTTCATATTCAGGTAAATTTAATTTAATTCAACTTGAACAAAAACAATGTTACATTTTTGTAAAAATCATAAAAGAGCAGAGACATTTTCTCCAATGAGGGGAAACTGCTCTCTGGTGGCGGCTCCTTGAACAACCACGTAAGCAGGGAGGTTATTTCAAAGGCAATTACTGAGCTGTAATTAAAAAGCCAGCTAGAGAATGATTACAGGCTTTTCAACCAAAATGATATTGAATTAAATTAGAAACACCCATTTATCTCACGTAATAACAACTAAAACAACATAGTGGGTGCTAATGTGGGCTAATGAGTGAGACTGTGTGTGTGTTTGCTGAGTCACACACACCCACACACATTATTTCATGTTTGAGTGTGTCTCTATTAACACGACCATGACTGTCATTGAGGACATACAACACTGTTTTCATAGTCTGTAATCGTGTCTTAAAGGTCTAAGAGGGTGGGTGCAGACTCTTTTATCTTACATAAGTCCCCCGAGTCCTCGAGGACAGCCACAGAGGAATGCGCTGCCGACAGGCTTACAGGCCGCACCATTCTGGCATGGGTTCGGCATGCAGGATGTCAGTTCCATTTCACATCGCCCCCCAGTGAAGCCAGCACTGCAACTGCACGAGAAGCCTGTTGGAGACAGATTAAAAAATGTGTCAATAAATAATGTGCATAACCATAAATAGTAACACACAATATCCAAAATACACATTTAGGTGTGTCTTTCAATCCACGTTGTCTTTTTGCATTTGTAGTTTTCTCCTAAATTAATCAAAGTTAGCAGATAATGCCTAATTTGCATATTTACACACAACATTTCTGAAATATGTAAGTAATCAACTGGGGATGTTTCATGGTGATATATACAGTATATACATTGTTGTTACCCTATTGCCCTGTAGTATCTTGCAAAATGTATGGATTTTTACATATTTTTAAAGGGCATTTTCTCAAAATCTTTCTTTAAAAGAAAACTGTACTCCAGAAGCCATAAATCTCCACTTCAGTAGAACTCACATACGCCAAACCAAAAGGTTTTTAAAGAGGGGCTTGCTCATAAATCATTCATAGCCTTATTTATATCATATTGTATTTCAAAACACATGGGGAAAATGTTTTTTTATGGCTGTTGTCATTTCTGATTTATGGAGTAGGTATCGAAAAGTCCTTCAGTAAAAAATGTTGACAATAATTTTGAACCTGGCTTATCCAAAGTTTAGATTTCCCTGTTCTGGGAGTATATGCAAATTAGCGCACATTTAATAATACAATGCCTAATTTGCATATATTAAAGATATATTTTCATAAAACTTGTTATACCTTAAATAATTGTCTTAATTTAAGTAAACTGTGAAAGTTTCACGGTGATATCTATAAGTATTTTTTGTTTGTGTCTCCCCTTAATATCATGTAGTGCAACAATACAATGCAACAACAATATAACCAATCGTCAATACTGGACAAACAAGCCATCAAATTAAAATGAGGCAAAAACAAAAACTCTGAAACTGACACTTAAGCTATAAAAAACGGAGTAAATCTACTTTCATAAGGAAGTTATTTATGTAACTTATTTATACAACAAGACGACTAACCCACACTCATTCACACTGACATCTACACAGACCTCCAGAGGACAGGCTGCTGCAGATGGCTCCGTTGAGGCAGGGCTGACTGACGCATGGATCTGGATAAAGCACGCAGCCCAACTTGACCTCGCTCAGCCCGGCTATCTCAGCATAACGGCTCCTCTTATTCTGTAGTGGGAGCTCGTTACCGTTCAGCATCAGTGAGCCCAGGCATCCCTGGAAGCCATCCTGGGCTCTTGGCGGGGCCTTCGATCCACGGTCCCCGGTTTCTTGCCCTCCCTGGCCTCTCCATGGCCCTGGGCTTGGCCTCTCGTCCTGCCCGCTCGGTAGCCTTACTTGGGCCCCGAAAAAAAAGGATGAATCTGGGGCCAGAGGCCAAAGGCGGACAGGGGCTCGGGCTGCTCGCCGACGCTCTACATAGCTGTCATCCAATGACAGGAGGGTGTAGTTCCTAGTCAGCTCCAAGACAACAGCATGCCAGAGGCCGTCGTTTATTGGTCTGCCAGAGATACCCATAATGCCAAGGGTGTTGTCACAGTCCAACTGGAACCAGAGTCGACCCCCTTCAATCTATGGAAGGAAAAGGAATAACCACTCAAATACAGCACACGCTTTTATGAGCACATCTGGCATTGGGAAACAACGGGGAAAAGTGTACCATTGGGATGTTAATGTGTTTACCTTCAGCATGGTGCAGGGGTTAACACGGGTGAACATAATGACTCCTCTTCTCTGAAGGGTTCTGATCCTCAGGCCGAGCCTCATTTCTCCACTTTGGCCACTCTCTGTCACTCTGTACTTAATGTAACTGTTTCCAGAGAAACTTAGAGAGGTTTGGCCTGCATATTCACATAACACGGATATACATACAGGATAAAGTTAGAAAGGCAATTTACATAATCAAATATTTAAAATGTGGCTACCTGGATCTTATACACAGGTCCAAACTTCAAGCATAAAGAAGGATGAAATCATACCTGCACACTCGTCTAGTCTCTCAGTCTGACACTGGCAGGCAGAGGGCGCTGCAGGACCAGAACGGACACACTGCATGTCTGCTGGACAGGACTGACCTTCACAAAGCACGACAGGAGTGGGGCATGTCCCTCCTGTTTGGAAAGAGGCACATACATAACAAGCAGCTGTGATAGATATACAGGACACTATCTATGTGAGCTGGTCTACATTTGATTGCAAGTGCGTCAATGAGTGGAGTGCTCACCAGGGCAGGTGCAGGTCTCTGTCGGGCTGAACCTTGGTGACACCAAGCTGACCCTCTCTGTGCTGTAAGTGAAAGGTGAGTCACCCTCCATCACCAGTCTCTGTTCGCACACCTTGTCCCCACACTCCAGCTCCCCAGAACAAGTGTTGCTCACCACCACTGCCCCAGCAAGGACCCCTCGAATATGGCCCCTTGCTGCAGCTTCCTCCAGCTTTGCAGACAACTCCTGCTGGGAGTAGATCCCACCCATCCTTCCGCTGCCTGATATCTCTGGCATCTCCATAGCTAGAAGCAAATTCACATCAGATGTCCCCATAACTGGCTGTACACTGAGTAAGTGGAGGGGATCCTGTTGTCCTGGTGACCAATTCCAGCCGGCTAGTCCCCGCAACATTAGTTTGATCTGGTTCAGGTAGCGACCAAGCAGGTCTTCCGGGGACAGGGAGTTGAAACGTAAGGTCACGGCGCTACGCAGCAGCACATCTGTCACCTGTTCGACCTGGACGGACACATCCGCTATCACAGCAAAACGTCCGTCACTCACTGTGGCATTCATTTGGTATCTGAGAGAGCAAAATAAATGTGTTTTGTTTTGACAAAAGTTATGGTTTACATATCAAACAGTTCTGTGTGTGTGCTCGAGGGTGAGTTGTGTGTCTGTTTGGTGTGTACCTGCCAGGTTCCAGGCCCGGTAGAGCCACAACGCTGCCATCCTGTCTGTTTATCTTAAACATGCGCTGAGGCTTCTGGGTAAATGACAGCACGTCGTTGGGGTCACGGTCGGTTGCATAGATCTGACCAATTGGGCCTCCCTGGAAGGTATCCGTTACCATGACGATGAATATTTCCAGGGGGGAGACGGTGGGTTTGTACTGACTGTTCCCGATGACTCTCATAAATATCCAGGAGGAAGAGGTAAGACTTGGCTTACCGGAGTCACTTGCCTAAGAGACAAAAACAAAAATACAGTAAAATATTAATTAACTCTGATTAAAATAGAAAACGGAGATTACAAAATAAATAATTACTATTGGGTGCATTTGGGTAGAATTTCTTACAGAGGAAAAGGTGAAAAGATGGTTGTAGCGTAAAGATAGTTAAAATAAGGTCATTTTACAAGGCTTACACTCAGACACTTCTGGCAGCCATATAACCAAACAATAAAAATAAAGAAAACCTGGGTCATGTAGCTGGAACTGAAAAAATGAAAGCACAGCACCCCCTTCAATGTCACCATATTAGTGGTGTAAATAGTGTCTCCATTGTGTAAATGAGTTTATATAAGGTCACTTTAAAACCCAAGACTGTAATAGCCCGAGAGTAATGGGCGGCTCCTCATGCTGACTGTGTGTAACCATGCTAACACAATGTATTTATCCGTCAAGGTTTCCTACATACATAATGGTTCAACAAAAACACCTGTTGCTAACCTGGATTTCAAGAGTGAACTCTCTGGGGGCTTCAGGGCCAAACACACGGTTGGACCTCAGAGTTCCAGTCTGGTCCAGGGAGAAGAAATTTCTCTCATTTCCTGACACGATGCGGAACTCAAAGGGAGGGCCATTTCTAGGGGAGTCTTTATCGCTGATTGACAGCTTCAGCAGGGTGGTGCCAGCAGCTTGGTTTAGCTGGAAGTATGGGGAGAGAGGAGTTGAGATGACCCTTGCACGAAAACACATGAATGTATACAAACACACAGAGACTGTTACCTGTATGACTGCACTAGAGTTGGGAGGAGTGAAGACAGGAGGGTTGTCGTTAACGTCGGATATGTCGATGTTAAGGGTGACAGTGGAGGACATGGCAGGAGAGCCACTGTCAAACGCCTGCACCGACAGAGTGTACCTGGATACCTGGAGCAGGAGGGGGAGAGTGCCATAGCATCTGTATGTATCAGGCAATGTGACATGCACTGGTATGCTTGCATTATATGAGACTTCATTAAGTGTTGACCTTGAGCGGGCTTCGCATTTTCTGTGCTCATGAACCAGAACATTACTATTGATTGTTTATGAGATATTGTACTTATGGATGCATCCTTACGAGTTCTCTGTCGAGCCGCTTATTGACTTTAAGAAGTCCTGTAACAGGGTCAATCCAGAAGTGGTTGCTACGGTCACCTTTCAAGATAGAGTAGGTGATTCGCCCGTTCACCTGGCTGTCCAGGTCTTCTGCTAATACCTAGAAAACGAACACAAAGTGAAGGAAAACTTAAAGGAAAAACTGAAGGTAATATATAAAGATAGGGAAGAAATTGAATTTTACCCTTGTAATTGTCTGCCCAAAAGACGTATCCTCGCTGACCAACACATTGTAGATGCCCTGACTGAAGGCTGGAGCGTTGTCGTTGACATCCATGAGTTCAATGGTCACCATGGTAGCTGTGCTGAGAGGAGGATTCCCGCTGTCCCAGGCCTCAATGGTGAGGTAGTAGTCCTTACACACCTCAAAGTCCAAATCATCAGCCACAGAAATAGAGCCTAAAACATACACATAGTACGGCATTTATATAGGATTCAATTTAAGACGTTCTGCTTTTAGTTTTGCATTTAGGCCTGAAAGTAACAACATTCAAGGACCTCTGCTCACCCAGGTTTCTGTCTATGGTGAATTTTCTTAACTCGTTGCCCGACCGGATTTTGTAGGTGATCTCAGCATTCGGTCCAATGTCAACGCTTGTCGCCAACACTCGCAGCACCTCGGTTCCCCCGGCTACATCCTCGGGGACAGTGACAGCATAGTTCCTCCTCTGGAAGACTGGGGCGTTGTCATTCACATCCAGCACCAGAATGGTCAAATCAACCTGAGGAAGACACCAACTCGATTATCTGCATTGCTCCCGTCTTAACGTTTTCTGGTACGGTCATTTTGTTTTTGCTTTTTTGGAGGGAGGTGCGAAAAACAAAGCTAAAACAAAGTTATATTACCTTATAATAAAGTGTCTTTTGATGTATGTGTGTGTGTGTGCATTTGTTGTGGTTGTTTTCTTCGAGGCAAAAAATGGTTACATCTTAGTATTTCTTCAGATGGTTAACTCTATTTATAGTTAGAAATATGAATTGGCTGATCTAAGGAATGGTTCAATGGAAAATTGCTGAGATGGATAACAGGACCTGCTGCTTTCTATCTGCATTAGTCTCGTCATAAGACCTTCATCATATCTGCCCCACTCGTCTTTCCTGGCATCCACAAGCAGCATATGGTACTGAGTCATAGAAGAGAAGACTTAAGACTTAAGCCCAGGTCCACTTACTGCAAGGGAAGCCAAAGTATTACTGCTATTATATTAATGAGCCTGGTGCAGATATGGCTCCAACTCCTGAAATCACTAATATCACTACAATTGCTATTACAGCTAAAACTATTTATTTTTGTATTAGCAGTGGTAATGATGCCAACTGCTACAAAATGCGTCCAAAACAACCACATCTGACCTCACTTTTGCCTGGCATTTATATTCAGCTATTGGCTTGTTAACCAAAGAAAAGAGAAACCTAGTGAGTGTTTTGCTGCATTGCCTTTGGTTTACAACTATCACCTTCCCTGTCTTTCCCATCCCCGCACTGCCCAATCTGATGACGATTTATCTTGATTAAATCTAATAGGTTCCTTATCTGATCTCTTCAGAAAACAACATGTTTTTATTCATTGCATTTTCTTAGTCATGTGTATGGAAAGAAATACAGATTGCACATCCCAAGATAGATGACTCCATAGCTGATTTATGCACCTTCTAATTTGTCAATTATAATTGTATGATTGTGGTAAATGGTTTACTCACAAAATAATATCTATTTGTGTTGTTTGAAATAATTGGTATGCAATTAATATGTAATTGATATGTAATTGGTGCATAACTCTGTCTTTATTACTCCATATCTGATTTAATTACTTAGAAAACAATGATTATATCTCCTGAAATATAAATACAAGTACTGTTTTTTCCCAGCTAGAAATTATTTCAGGGTGAGTACCAGTTTTTTGGGGGGTATTGTGAACTTTTTTGGGAATAATACTTAATCATAATAGTTAGGTTTAGTGGACATAGATTGCATGTCAAACTAATACAACTGGATTGATTGTGTCACTAGAACCACCAACCTGTGAGGACAGTGCCCCCTGTTGCCCAACTTGGTCAGTGGCCTGGACACGCACACGATAGGAGTCTCGGCTCTCTCTGTCCAGAGATTTCTCCAGAATTACCATCCCAGATATCGGGTCAATGGAAAATAATCCGTTGACTGAGTCCACGAGAGAATAGACTACTGTACGATTAAGACCTGGAGAGAATAGAAAGCAAATATTTCCCAATCGGGTAATCTTTTTTTGTATTACATAATCACATATGATGTTGTCTCTTTTCCTTAAACAGGAAATCTCTTTGGTAAGAATAATTAAACCTGCATTCAGTGTAACATGTTAAAAATCCAGCTTATAACATCATATTGACCCACCTTCATCAGGGTCACTGGCTTGCAACCGGGTAAGCAAAGCCTTGGGGGCGGCGTTTTCATATACACTGGCCAGGTAATGAGTAGAGGAGAAAGACGGGGCATTGTCATTTACGTCCAACACTTTGAGAGAAATATCAGAGCGGCAGAACAGCCCTCCTCCATCAGTTGCCTGGGCAATGAGTTTGTAGGTGGCCGTCATTTCTCGGTCCATGACTGTGGACGTACGCAGCTCACCTTACAACACAAATAGAGAGGGGTATAAAAGCTGGAGAAGGGATGTTTTATCTGTCAAGCTGATGTTGTTTTGACAAAAAAAACTAAAGGAAAATAATAATTGAATGTACCAGTGTTTGCATCCATGTAGAAATCTTCTACACCAATGCCAAATAGTGAATATTGGATCTCAGCGCTGGAGCCTGAGTCAGCATCTGTTGCACCCACCGTCAGAATGCCCTTGTTAGTGGCAATGTCCTCAGGAAAAGAGGCACTATACACCGCCTGGCACAGCGCACACAGATATACAAGAACAAAGTAAAACCAGAGTGGCTGAAAAACAAAACAAAAGTTCTGCTGAACACATCAAAAAGCTCATTCAACTGTTGGGCGCTGCATCCATTATTCCTGGTGATAGAGAGAGCACAAACGAGTTTAATGCCCTTTTTCTGACACTGCCTTCACTTTGCCTCTAGAAAATAACTTTGTGACCTCACTACTTCACCGATGACAGACCAGCACAATGGGAAAACTACTGCAGTATATCCTGCCCTGCTGCTTTTGTGCTGCATACTTAGAGCTGAAATGACAAGTCAATTAACAGATCATTTAATCAACAGAAAATCGGACTATTGTGATTTATAATCATTTAAGCAAAACAAAATAAAAAACTGCCGGGATTAATTGAGGATGAAAATAATCAATACCCTTGAGTTGCTAATAAAATAATGGTCATCAAACAATTACTGCTGCAATTGCTGAAAATACTGCTTCAAACTAACTATTGGAACTACTATGGCTACCACCAATATTAGTCCTCCTATTACCAATATAAAGATCTATAATAGTTCCTGTGCTGCATGCCTAACACTACAGGTAGTAGCAGACGTGTATTTTTACTGCCATTATTGCTACTTCCACTTTTACAACTGACTGTTACCATCACTAGTAGAAAGTAGAAATGCTATTGCTTCGATTGTTACTACGAGATAAACAGGTACTACTATCACTGCAACCTCTACTTCTACTAATACTACAAGCATTTGTTACAATACCAAAAAAAAACATGATAACAATGTTACAGTACAGTGTGTGAATCTTTGTCTTTTGATAGATTTGATGGTGCTCCTCGCCAGACTAACCACGTTGTAGTTACACAGGCCTAACTTGTCTCGGAACAAAGATATAAGAAGAGAACAGGGAGACGGGAGATTTTAAAGAGAACTAGGAGTTTAGAGGGAGAAAGAAAAGTCATCAACTAATTATGTGAAATTTAAGAATTGCAAAAGTATTACTAAATGAGGAGGGATTTACCAAGAAGATTTCCTTTATAGATCAGCTTTTGCCACAATAGACTCATTTTAGTACGAGTCTTAAAGTTATGAGGTAGAAATTGGCACATTGAGCAAATGTTTCTTTCACTGATTCATTCATTTGTGTCATTTATTTAATTTTAGGATCATTATTTTTGGGGTATTTCAAAAGATCTAATCATATCATATGCTATATAAAAGCTATGTAAAACCCAGTTATTCTCAAATCCCAGTACATTCCCTGACATATAGTTGAAGGATACTTAGTTTAAACCAATCCATGTTGAGTTTGCACTTTGGTATACTGGAGAACAGAGAATCAATATTTTATAGCTACGGTTTCAGATTTAGGCTGTACTTTGCAAATGTAAACATTATAACAGTATTTAAAAATGTGCAGTTGCTGTTTGTTGCCCTCATTTTTTGCAAGATACGGTAAATCACAAAATGTTTTTAATTTTTACCCTTTTCACTACTACACCTTTTTACTACACATTGACTGTTATCATGCCATTTAATCAAAAGGGATGTTTTCTTTCTATTTTTAGACAAAACTTGAAGTGGAATGTGGTTAGCCTGGACACAAACAGCGGATAAAGCGGGCAATTAGTCATCATGAATCATAAACAGGAGAAATAATAATTCATCGTCCTAAATTCCAGTCTAATCCATATTTGTTTGCTTAGCACATCTCAATGTGTCTGTATCCCTGACCTGGTTGCAGATGGGACTGTTGTCGTTGGCATCGATGACGGTAACTTCCACTGCAGTGCGAGCGACATATAGGCCATCGCTGGCTGTGATGTTGAGCAGATACCAGTCCTGCTGCTCCCGATCCAGCAGACCGCTCACGTAAACCTTCCACTCTGCCTGCACAAGAGCCAGGCCAAACACGCCCCGCGGGTTTCCTCCTGGAAATTAAACAGATAAAGGATTATAACGCTGACACGTCACGGCAAAGACAGAGTTGAAGACGGAGTACACAACTGAACAAAATAGAAGTCTCATTGATTCACGGGAAGAATAAGCATCAGCTTCCCACCTTCCACACACACACACACACACACACAATAATTAACAAACATCTGTCATCATGGTGTAAACCAGGCTGTTGGTGTAGCAGCAATGGCCTTTGAAAGTCAAATAAATTGACCTTTTATTTGAACACCATTAGGCCATTCAGTATTTTGAAATGCCAGAAAACAAGGACAAAATATATCATCTTTAGTTGTAAGATAGTGTTATGTGAATAATAAACATCAAGCTCAGTTTCAAGGTGACAGTTTTGTTGGAGAGTCCTCGCAATTGTTGTGATTACTTCCTTAAAAAAAAGGAGTGACCTCGCAAAGTCATGTGTGAGTTTGCCTTCATCTAATTTACTAACTTCACATCCTTTGCAAGAATGATTTAATTTGGTTGGCTCTATTGAACAATATATCAAATAAACAATACTTTGTTATGAAGCATTTTTCTTCCACCTATATTAAGAAATAACAATGTGAATATACAGGTTTTCTCTGCCTTTCTTTAAATTGTTGTAGTATCATGCATACCTTTTACATATTAAAATAAAAAGGAAACATTCAAACTAAATGTTTAGTTGTGCTTGACATTTGAGTTGTAATTAATTAAAATGGTTGACCTTTAATTGTAGCAACCCCATTAGGCCAGAGAATTATTTATATGCACCACCACCTCATCTCACTGCATGAGGTACAATTAATGCAGCAGAATGGGTTAAATTATATTATGTCAATATTCTACGTCATTTCCTCACCAGTTATGTAAAAGTTGACGAGACGGTTTTGATCGGTGCCATCTTGATCTGTGGTTTTTAGAACAGCGACCACCCCACCGAGAGGATCGCTCTCCTTTACTGCACCCCGGTACAGCTCCCTCTCAAACTGTGGCGGGTTGTCATTGACATCGGACACAGTGATGGTTACCACAGTGGTGGAGGACAGCGACTGTAACTCCCCCAGATCAGAGGCTACCGCTTCAAAGCTATAGCTGGAGCAGGCCTCGTGGTCCATCTGGCTCACTGTGGTGATCCAGCCTGTTTTACTGTCAATAGCAAAGACAGAACCCGTGGTGATGAGGCCGCTGAAGGAGCGAGCGTCTTTGGTCAAGTCCAAGTTGTAAGTGAGCAGAGATCCAAGGCTGTATGTTACCTGCAATTTTAAGGAAAGATACTTGTAGTAGCTTTTTGAAAGCGTCTACAACAAACTGCAGAGGAAAACCCCAAAAGACAATACTCAGCTGAACCTAGCTGTCACACACCTGACCATTAGAGCCCCAGTCTGGATCAAGCGCGCGCACTTGGACCACTCTTGTCCCTACCGGCATCCCCTCCATCACTGTGGCTACGTAGGTGTTAGTCTCGAACACTGGCTTGTTGTCATTCACATCGAGGACCTGCAAAATGATCAATCTTCACTGAATCAGTCCAACAAAGTCTAAATTATACTGAAAAACAGAATGCAACAGGGAATTAAAATCCACTCATTGTTTTGAATGAATGTATCACACATTTTGAATAAACTACAACATGTTGGGCCATGTGTGGTCACTAAAACAATTAATTGTTATTCATCTATTTTATTGCATTTATAGGGCTAAAATAAAGGTCAAATTAAATTAAAGTTAAATAAAAAGAATAAGAAGAAAAGGCTAACGACGGACTCTATGTATCACCAACCTTAACCTCCAGGTCTACAGTGGAGACGGACTCGATCAGGTCTCGTCTTGTTGTTGCCGCAACCTTAAAGCGGAAGATGCTGATGAGTTCATAGTCTAGTGGCTTGATCAGACGGATCAGACCTGTGTCCCTCTCCACCAGGAAGGTCCCTCCCTGGTTGCTGTCGAGCATCTCTCCTCCGACTGCAGTGAAGAACCCCGTCTGTCCTGGGGCCATGTACACAGACCCCAGAGCTGTTCCGACTGCTGTGTCCTCTGGGATGGTGAAGGAATACTGAGGCTGACTGAAGGAGGGAACAAAAGCATCTGGTGGGACGACGTGGATGAAGGCGGACACCAGGGAGTGTTTAGCAGGAGAACCACAGTCCATGGCTTTGACAAAGAAGGACAGCACAGTCCCTTGGAGGTGGTCCACGGTGCTCTTAGTCATCATCCAACCGCTGTCTGGCTCCACCTGTCCACCAGCAAAATCACAATGTCATTTAAATCCACTTTAGAGACAATAATCCTCAAGCTTTCTTTTCTCTCAGCCTGAAGTCAACTGTGTTTCAGCCAACAGGTTCTGACTGTTTTGTCCTCTTATTTTCTCTTGATGGCTTGAACTGATTAGGATTATGTTTTGTCTTTTGTCTATCTTTTATTTGTCCGTATGTTATTTGAGCGTCCACTTGGTATCTATTAATATTGATATGCTACTTCTACCTTCTTTATTTTCATTAATATTATATTGACCTTTTAGACAACAGTTTTTTGATTAATTTACAGCCATCGTTGTTTATTTACTCAAGGCTTGTAATTATGTTCCCTTTGGAACAGCCGACACTGACCGGGGCATCAATCTTAATGTACCATGATTTTGATTTGATGAGCAAAAATGTATAATTACAGTAACAGATGGCTGTTAATCCAATGAAACGGGGAGTGTGTGTCAGAGAACATCTGTAAATTGTAAAATCAGGGTTACAGCATCAATTATGAGTTTTAATATGGTTTATACTCATTAAATACATTTATTGAGGTTTGGATCTGGTTAGACTTTGGGTTTTTCCTAGAGTGAACTGAGAATATGTGTGCAGCTCTATTATAAGTAAGCAAACAGCTATCTAGCACAAGTATGTTTTTATAAAATACAGAAACATAAAGTATCAAGTTAAAGAGCAAAACATACTGACCTCCAGCACATCAACCAGTGAAAGGCGTGCCTCACTGTAAAGGGAGTAGGTGATCCTTCCATTCGACCCAGCATCAGCATCAGTGGCTTGGATCTGTGTGACCAGGGAGCCTTTGGCAACATTTGCTTTGATGCTCATACGGTACTCAACAGCTCTGAACCGAGGGGCGTTGTCATTCGCATCAGCCAGAACCACTCGAACTGTGCAAAACGATGCACGGCCTGGAGAAATAGTGATAAACATAAATGTCTGCGTAAGCTTTTTTCAAATGTATATTGTTTTATTACAGATATCATTTGCATGATTACACTGTTTTATTCACTGTAATTCTGGATGTTGAAATGTAATGCATGTGTAATGTGAACATGCTTAAATATTCATGAATTCTCAGTGTAGAATTTTATTATACAAAACCTATCATCTTACCGGTGACACCTACAGTGCCAGAACAGTGACCACTTTGGCCTGTCAGATTTAGAGGTAGGACTTGTGTGTATTTGTGTATTGTCTTATATTGAGTGATGTGAAGATTGCTTTTATCAGGGAATCAGGAATCAGTTTTACAGTCTGGTCAGTGTCAAAAATAATACCTCCTCCATCCAGGGCCATAATGGTCAGCACCATGTCCTTTAAAAGAGAATTTTCTCTGTCTAATTTCTGAGCGGTGGATATGACTCCAACTGCATCAATGCTGAACTGAGTTTTTCCAAGGTCATTGATGAAGGAGTAGGTGATCTGGCCAAACAGCCCGGAGTCCTCATCGGTTGCACGAACCTAGAGGTCCAAACAGAGATTCAGAAAGTAATGTCAGAATGGTCATTCTACAACATCACCCACGGAGGGAGTTTCCTATTAAAAGTCCTGCTGGAAACAATACTGAGTGAGAAGATGGATAACTTACCTGAATGACCGTTGACCCTGGAGGGGCATTTTCCTGGACTTCAG
This sequence comes from Cyclopterus lumpus, assembly GCF_009769545.1. Lineage (NCBI taxonomy): Eukaryota > Metazoa > Chordata > Actinopteri > Perciformes > Cyclopteridae > Cyclopterus > Cyclopterus lumpus. The sequence goes on from NC_046979.1 coordinate 11,568,645, forward strand.
CCAGGTAGAACCTCTGGCTGAACACTGGGCTGTACAGGTTGGCTCCCAGGACACGTACAATCACCTGGGGGTCACCATCACCATTATAATCCACATCGCATCAACATCCTCATGTTTGCTGACATTTTGTTGAAGCCATCACAAAAATCATCAATGGCTGATTTGTCAAACATGATCACATCAACATTGGAAAAGCAAAAGTAAGAGCATCAGACAGGCTTGGGACCAAATGGTGATTGATACAGCTGTAAACACTTGCTGTGGAGGTACTCTTGTGTTCACATCATGTCAGCAAAATAATGGGGTGTCATCTTATTGCTATGGCATATGATGTAGACTACCCAGAGATGTGGGATACCAGAGCCCACTTGTAATTACCACTACAAGACAGATGTGAAAATGTTTTCCAGTTGGCAGCTCATTCTCCCAGTAAATCTAATATGACATGAACACGCATTAACCTCCAACTGCAGAGATGCTCAGCAGCCAGACGTAAACAGCCATACTGGACAGCTGGGAGTGTTTGTGATTAATTTGAAGTGATGGGTTGCTATAAAAGGTTATTTGGCTTGCTACGTAAAAAAAAAAAAGAGCAAATCTGTTGATAGAACTAAATTGTAAGTTGTCTCACCTGAGCAGTGTTGGTGAAGACTCCATCTGACACAGACACATTGAGTTGATACGAGAGTTTCATGCCTTGTCTCCTCTTGTTAGACAGACTGAGCACCCCTGTATCTGGCTCCATCATAAAAGTCATTTTCTCATTCCCAGAAAGAATACTGTATCTGAAAGCAAATTTAAAAAAGAGTGCAATGGTGTTCATGTCGCATTATAATATTTCGTTCAGAGGCGGCTGGAAAACGAAAATATCCACTTGTGTTGCTTGTGCTTGAGGAAAAGACAAATAGAAGGTGTGAAACACAACAACAAGATTGCCTATAAGGAAAATAAGCTTTTCTAAACATAGTGAACTCAAAGGTTTAGTCATCGATTTACAGAGATAACACCAACAACATTATAAAGCCTCTTTTACCTCAGCCTATGAGCATCACAGATGTCAGAATCCGACGCCTGAACACAGGTCACAAAGTGCCCTCGGGGCGCCAGCTCGCTGACAAAGGCCTCGTACAGCGCTTGGCTGAAATTAGGTGGGTTGTCATTTGTGTCAGAGACAGTCACAGTGACGCTAACATCACTATTGAGGGCAGGGTCTCCACTGTCAGTTGCTCTGACAATGAAGTTGTGGCGTTGGATGAGCTCATAGTCGAGTAGGCGTGCCGTGAATACCAATCCGCTGTTACTGTCAATGTGGAAGTAGTTGGTGCTGTTGTAGATGTCCGATAGGATCTGGTAACTGACCAGGGCATTCTTCTCTGAATCTTGGTCCTGGGCAAACACCTACATGGAGAGAAACATTATACTTTGAACTCCCTCATGCATTATTCAGAATATAGTCGGATTTGTTCACCCTGACATACACTAGAGCTACACACACTAAGACCAAATGTTAAAGAGGAAATACATTTCTGTGTTTCGCTGAGATACTGCTAATCTAAAATCACAGCAAGACATTGTCTGGTAAAGTACAATACTGTGATGAATGTGGGGTGACTATGGGTCAGTGGTTAGCATGCCCGTCTTTCAATCAAGGGGTTGGCAGTTCAATCCCCGCCCTAGTCGATGTGTCCTTGAGCAAGACACTTAACCCTGCATTGCTCCCGTAGCTGTGTCTACGGTGTCTTTGAGTATCTAGAAAAGCACTATATAAATTAAATGGATTATTATCATGTTGAGGTAAAGGGAGTAAGTTGGTTTGCAGTAACAAAATACAAAATTTAAATTCACAATTAGGTTTTCCTTACTTTAACAGAAACAAAAGGCTAATTTAGTGAAATCATCATACTGAGTGATGATGAAACATGTATTTACAATTCATTCTCTATGTGGTGACCAATATTGCAATACCACGGAGCAAATTCACGTGCGTCATCCAATATTCTTAGATTGCATTCGTGATTGTTGCTAAATTTCAACAATATGGTCAAATATGACTATTAACATATTTTGATGACTACATCAAACCTCTAAAAAATGGCTTCCGAAACCAATGAATTCAATAATTTGGTGTCTTAGAATCCTTCAGCACTCTTCCAGTGGGAACATTTCCAGTGGGAAATATCCCACTATCTTTTCACAAGTAAATGATTTGGCATCTAATATTCATGTGCTGCTGCAAGACTGCTGAAGTGAGTCTTAAGTGTAAACAATTATTTAACAAGAGTACACAATGGACTCATTCACAAGACGCACACACACACACACACACACACACACACACACACACCTGTAACACGGTCGTTCCAATCATGGAGTTCTCAGTGAGCACAGCGGAGTAGGAGGTGTTCTGAAACAGTGGTGGGTTATCGTTCACATCCAGCACGACAATGTCCACATCAACCTCAGACCTTGCTCCAGACAGAGTATCTGTAGCCTTTACCGTTAACCTGTAGTACTGCGTGGTCTCATAGTCTAACTGGTAAATCACACTGATGATTCCTGTGTCAAAGCCAATGTCAAATTGGAGGGCAGGGTCTCCATCTGTGATGGTGAAGATGACACTCTGGCCTTCAGGACTGGTGGCATTGATACACAGGACAGAGGTGGAGACGGCCACATCCTCTCTGACAGTGACACCATAGAAGGGCTTGTCAAACACCGGCATGGCTTTATTTACTACGGTAACAGGCAGCTCCACCTCACTGGACAGAGGGGGGAAGCCACGATCAGTGGCCACAAGGACCACCTTGTACTCTGCGTTGGATAAGTCTGCTTCAAAGGCCCTCTTTAAGGTCATCTCTCCTGTCAAAGGGTTCACCTGCATGACATGTACAAATACATGTTTGTAACATGAAGAACATAAGAATGTACAAATCCATGGATTTTTCTATGGCGAGCCCAGTTAGAAGACATGTAATAGCAGGAAAATGTCAAATTACCAGAAAGTTTCTATGCTGGTCCTTGAGGCTATATATCACTTCTCCATTCAGACCGTAGTCCTGATCAATGGCTGATACCCTGAAAATAGCTGATCCTGGCTCTGCTTCCACCTGCACTGCAGCGTAGTAGGGGAGGTTCACAAACTCTGGAGCGTTGTCGTTCACATCCTCCACCTAGAGAAAGAACGATTATTTTCGGAAAATCCAAAGGGTTCAGTGTGAAGAAAGTAAAAAAAAGAGACCCACCCGAACTTGCACAGTCACTCTCGCCACCCTCATTATCTCATCTTCTCTGCTGACCTCCACCACTAACTCGTAACTCTCCTTATCCTCCCGGTCAAAAGGCACACCAGTGGTGAGCACCACCCCACAGGTTGGCCGGATGGTGAAGCGTCCACCGGGGTTCAGCAGAGTGTACTTCAATGGTTCGTTGAGGCGGTGGCCGACTGTGTTGACAACAGTCACTAAAGTAACATTGGGTATGTTTTCTAGGATGGAGGCGGAATAGACCGGGAAGGTGAAGACAAGGCCGTTGTCTATAGCTTCTCGGACAAGCACTGTGACCGTTGCCATGCTGGAGAAACGTCCGTCCCACACCTTTTAAAACAAACAAATACAGAAGGGTAAGAGTGCCTTGTTGGGCCCTCAGCACTAAATGGGAAAGCATAATTTGCATTTATTTGACAGCTTACTTACAATAGGCTAATGCAGAGGATGTGATGCTGGGGTTCATGTGTATTCAATAAGACTTTTTATGCATTGCCCTTTCCTTTCACAGCAAACATCACTACAACCTTGGGGTATGGATACCTGGAGATTACTTCTCTGCCTGAGAACACCCTGCGTCAACTAGCTGTAGTACTCTACATCAAGACACTAAAAGAGCTTTGTTTGCACAATTCTGCATCCGGCCCTGCGCTGAAAATGTTATTATAAGCCAATTGCATGCTGTTTATCTAAGCATGACAAGTAACATAAAAATTATATTTATGTGTCATGTCCACACCTGTAGTCAATCACTTACCTTCACGGTAAAGCGGTATCGGTCTTTGCTGAGGTTTTGATTGATGACAGTCACAACTCCGGTGTAGCGCTCCACAGAAAAGTACTCCACATTGCTGTCCACCAGAGAGTAAGCTAGCTTAGAGGTTATGGACTTGTCAGGGTTTAGGGTGAGGTCAGAGGCCATATCGGGGTCAAAAGCCTCAACTATAAGGACCTCGACACCCAAGTAGGTCGGCAGGAGGAGTACTGTCTCGTATGTATCCTGTGACATCTTTGGAGGTGAGTCATTGATGTTGATCACCTATGACATCGTATCCAAAGTGAAAATAATGTCCACAAATAAAATACAAGAACCAAAGTGACTCAAGAATGGTTCATGAAGTAGTGAAAGCTGATTCATATGGCAGTGACTTACCTTTATAACAACCTCTGCTGGGCCGTCGGCACTCTGCGGAGGCTGACCACTGTCTCTAACATGAACCCGGAAGAGGAACTCTGAGAAGGCCTCATAGTCCAGACTGGCAATTGTTCTAAAATGTTAGAAACATTTAAATAAGAAGATCAGAAAGTATGAGATACATCAGTTTGTAAGCAGGTGACTTAGAAATCCTCAAGAGTGTTGCAGTTGGTCTGGTTTCACCTACCGAATTGATCCAGTCACAGAGTCCACGCTAAAAAACATACGAGCGGTCTCTTCTACAATCTGGAACACTAACAAGGCGTTGTGATTGCGGTCTCTGTCGGTCGCCCGGATGACCAGAGGGTTACCGTCCTCTCCCACGACCACACTGTTGACTGGAGCAGCCTCACTGATTGCGCCCACATACCTGTTCAGATAAAAAGAGGCAATGCTGTAAAAGCTATACTTATATCACTCTAGAAAATGACATGTGGCTCAACGTGGCTCAGCAAACAGCAGAGGAGAAGGTCAGTGCGAAAGCTCTTTGACTACCACTGATACCTGATTTGTTGGAAGACTGGTGGGCTATCATTTATATCCCCCACCTGGACGATGACAGTGGTGCTGGCCTCCACTCCAGCCATGCTCAGGGCATGCACCACCAGAAAGTAGGATGCTGTTTGCTGCCAAAATAAAATTATGCAGAGAGTAAAAGTGCTATCTTAAAATTCTGTGTGTCACTCCTTCTGTCAACACTGAACTTTGGCAAACAGTATCCATTTAGACACTTTTTAGCTGAAACACAAGCATTAGCAAACCTCAAAGTCAAGAAGTCTACGTGTGCTGATTACACCAGTATGATGGTTGATGAAGAAGCAGTGCTCCTCGTTGCCCCTGCTGATATCGTATATGAGTGCTGAACGACTGAGGGCACTAACAGTGGTCACATGTGTTCCAATAGTGCTGTTCTCCATTATCTGTAAATGCAAAGACATCAGTTATAACATGCATCTAGAGATTTACCATCCATCCCTCCCAGCCTTTCTTTATTCCATTTATCTCTATATCTCTACCTTCCCACACCTCTACCCCATGCACCCATCCTTTAAGTTAGCCACCTCTCTCTTTACCTCAGCCTGATATTCATTCTGAGAGAATTTGGGTTGTGAAAAGTCGGAGAGTATCAAGGAGATGCGGGCTGAAGCGGTGGCCATTAATGGAGGAAATCCACTGTCTGTGACCCGCACAGTGAGGGTGTAAAAGCCCACAGAGGTGATGTCCAGATCCCTGGCAATGAAGATAAGGCCTGTGGCATTATCAATTCCAAACACACCACCGGTGTTTCCTAAAAATAGTGGAAAGGTTACAGAAAACATTACTAGTAAATACGGATAAACACATTTGAATACCAATTGGTTTTCCTCTGACAAAGCCTTGAAAATCCAAACCACACCTGCTTCCATAGTATAAGTGAGTTGCCCGTTTATCCCATTGTCTTTGTCTAAGGCTGTCACTTGTAGTACAGAAGTGCCTATGGGAGATGACTCATAGGCTACCGCATCATATACGGTGCTGGTGAAGTAGGGGATGTTATCATTGGAGTCCTCCACCGCCACCAGGATACGAGCCAGGTCACGGTTAAATGGAAACTCCTGATCCTTGACCTGAAGTGAAATAAGAGATGAATACGGATGGCGTTGTAAGCATAAATTAAAGAAATCCGCCAAAATGAGGAAAGGCAGGCACAGTTGCCAAGAGGAAATTCACACATACAGAAGCAACAGCCTACCAGGCACACACAGAAGCATATATGTCTTCCTCACCATAATAGTGAGGATGTGCTGTGTTCTGGCCTCATAGTCCAAACTGTCTGCAGTGTAGACAACCCCTGAGCTAGGATTGACCCTGAACAGTCTCATACTGACTGGGTCTACGCTGCCATAGATGGAGAAGCTCAAACGGGCACGCTCGTCCATGTCTGACGCTCTAACCCGCAGTAGCTCCATGTCGACCGGTGCGTCCTCTGAGACACTGACATCATACGCCGGCTGTGAGAAGACCGGAGGGTTGTCGTTGCTGTCCAGTATTCGGATGAACACCTGAGTGCCAAAGTGACAGAGGGAGAGTCATTGAGGTAGATACCGAGTAAAAGTGGGCTCAGTACATTAGATACATACCCTGGTAGTGTTACCCCTTGACATATTTATTTGCAAGGTGGAGATACCAGCAGTATTTATGTCTAATCTCTTAAGTCGAAGCAATAGTAATACAAATGTTTAGCTGGACAAAGTTCTTTTCTCAGAGGGATGTAATTGTGCTGCATTTTTTACGCATACAAACACTTGACCTTTAATTGCACAGGCTAATCCCATTAATCCACTGATACCAAGGATTTCCCTTACAAGGCAGACCTAGGAGGCCAGCCAAGACAGCAGGAGCACAGGAAATATCAAAGAGAGAGCAACAAAAAGCAAATGTCATAGGCAGCGAGAGATAATTTGAGAAAAAAAGGGAGTGCAAACATAGGAAGGCCAAAGCTGTGAGAGAAAAAGCTCCCCCGAGAAAGGGGTAACAATAGTTTAATTTGCTGTGGTTCTGGAGTGTGAAAGAAGTAGTGCCAATGCATTACAAATCACAAATGTGCGTACCTGTGCTGTGGCAAAGTTGGTCCCATCGGTCACCTGGATAGTCATGTTGAACACAGATTGCACTTCTGCATCCAGGGGCTTGGCCACGACTAGAGTTCCCACCCCCACTTGAAGGTCAAACTGCATGTCAAAGCTCCCTGGAATCGCACAGAAACACATACAGACACACACACAGACACACACACACACACACACACACAGAGTTTCAGTCAATCAGTATTCATGTTGTGTGTTAAACTCAGGTGCTCTAAGTTATTACTGTGTAATTGTTTTGGCCAGGTGCCTGTGTCTGGAGCTGGAGGGTCCGTGAAATAAACTGAACTGAAATGCAATGCAATGTAGCACCGAACCCACTTGGCAGTCAGAGAGCTGTTAACAGCCACACAAACATCTGTCTTATCACTCCAAAACACAACCCATCTCGGGGATCAAAAACCTGTAGCCGAGTCTTTTCCACGGGCGGTGAATGTACAGTTTAGAGGCTTAATGTTTGATTATGGTGAGGGAGAGGATTGATACGTGTTACGTATTCTGTACCATCCTTCGTCTCATTCCAGCTTCTCTCCCTAGATATCTGGGAGCTTGAGCTCTCCTCAGCATATGAATACTGATTGGACATTTTTCACAGAAGCACTGATGCGTGTTGAGTCGCAGCAAACCAAAGGGATTGGCTTTTTTTCAGGGTGTGAGGTTGGTCAATATTACACTATACATTACTCATAGCATTAAGAAAAACAGAACTCACTTTATCTATAAATAAAGAGAAGCATTCAGTTTCTTTCCTGTATTTAAGAGGTGCCTCTAAGGGGTCTTTTATACATCTTTTACAAAGAGCAATACAACATTTGAACAGGTGGTTGTACATTATTACATTACATGTCATTTAGCTGACGCTTTTATCCAAAGCGACTTACAATAAGTGCATAAAACCGTGAGTCCAAACTCAGAACAACAAGAATCAAGCAAGTACAATTTCTTCAATAAAGTTAAACTACAAAGTACTATCCGTAAGTGCCATTTAAGTGCTACTAAAGTGCTATCGGTAAGGGACATTTAAGTGCTACTACGGCATTTAAGTGCTACCTATTCAAGGTATAGTCGAAAAAGATGTGTTTTTAGTTTGCGCCGGAAGATGTAGAGACTTTCTGCTGTCCTGATGTCAATGGGAAGCTCGTTCCACCAATGAGGAGCCAGCACAGCAAACAGTCGTGATTTAGCTCGAAGTGAAGGAGCTACAAGCCGATTGGCAGAAGCCGAGCGAAGTGAACGGGCTGGGGTGTACGGTTTGTCCATGTCCTGGATGTAGACCGGACCCGATCTGTTCGCAGCACGGTACGCAAGTACCAATGTTTTGAAGCGGATGCGGGCGGCCACCGGTAACCAGTGAAGGTCGCGGAGGAGCGGAGTAGTGTGGGTAAATTTCGGTCGGTTGAAGACCAGTCGAGCAGCTGCATTCTGGATGAGCTGTAGAGGTCGAATGGCATTAGCAGGTAGACCTGCCAAGAGGGAGTTGCAATAGTCCAGCCGTGAGATGACCAGAGCCTGGACCAGAACCTGTGCCGCCTTCTGAGTGAGGAGGGGTCGTATTCTCCTGATGTTGTACAGCATGTACCTACAGGAGCGTGTTATTGCGGCAATGTTGGCAGTCAGGGAGAGTTGACTGTCGAGCGTCACTCCGAGGTTCCTGGCAGTCGGAGTCGGAACCAGCACTGAGTTGTTGAAGTTAATAGTTAGGTCGTGGGTGGGAGAGCCTTTTCCTGGAAGGAGGAGAAGTTCAGTCTTGTCCGGGTTAATTTTCAGGTGGTGTGCGGACATCCACTGAGAGATGTCGGTCAGACAGGCAGAGATTCGTGCTGCTACCCGTGTTTCAGATTGGGGAAACGAGAGGATCAGTTGGGTGTCGTCAGCATAGCTGTGGTAGGAGAAGCCATGCGAGCGAATGACAGAGCCAAGAGAGTTGGTGTACAGAGAAAAGAGAAGAGGACCAAGGACAATATGTAGTTGGAGTCAACAACTTGGTTTTGAAACGTTTGGCACAATATTCTAATTGCTCACCTTGTTTTCATCTGATTTTAAGATAACAGCCTTAATTGCTGTCAGCAGATACGTGAGCAATTCTTTGTTTATTGTTTATATCATATTCCACCAGCACAAGAGCCCATGTAAATGCTATAACACACATGAACGACAACCCACACAATACTGAGCCCCTCAGAGAAGTAAAAGAACTATTGCAAACACAGCTGTAACAGAGAGTACCACACTTCCCGATTGTAACAACATATGTTGGGTTTGTCTGTAACTGCAGAAAGATCATCAGGCAGACTAATATTAAAACATATGTTTTGTTCAAGGGCCTTAACGTCACAACATACTCTAGTATTATTTCAAAAAAACACGACAGTTACAGGCCGACTGTGTCACTGTCCCCATTCACCTAGCAGCATAATAATTAAGCAGCTTAATTAATGGTATGAACCTGTCCTGGCTGGGCAAAGACAACAAACTAGTGCTGTTTGTGTCTTTGGCTAAGCAAGGTCCCGGTACTGTTTGCTGAATTTCCTGAAAGTTCTGAATTTCTCCAGACCTGGGGTATTAGAGGAAGGCATGTGGCAAAATGAGCTTTGACCAGACCTGTGTCAAGTGAGCAGTTTCTTCCACACGCATTCTGAGGAATGTAGAACGTTTCTCTGGCGAGCCGTCCACCTTCACGGTATGAGAAAGGGAAAAGGAAAGAAAAAAGAGATTATGAATATTTAGGGAGTCAAGGATATTCTTGTTGCCCTCGATGGACTGGCGGCCTGTCCAGGGTGTCCCCTGCCTTCGCCCTATGTCAGCTGGGATAGGCTCCAGCGCCCCCGCGACCCTAATGAGGATAAGCGGTATTGAAAATGGATGGATGGATGGATATTCTTGTGATCAAAGGTCTGCATCATCTACAGTATGAACAGCACTCTGCAAAGTCAACCTGGGATCATGTGATTCAATCAGGGATGATATTCAAGTCTGGTTGTGGAAGTTTGAGAGAAAAGATGATTATCATGCTTTTAATGCTTTTAATGAGCATTTCCTGCTCTATAACTCCACTGATATATACAGAAAGAGTGGACCAGGACTGAAACGCCACATTTCCATCACACTTTCCTGAACCGATGTGAGGTCCCGGGTCAGAGGATGTCGTATGTGTACAGATTGTGTACGAATTTGTAATTGGTGATTTTGATCTATACAAAATATATTGTATTTAATTTAATTGATGTGTGTGACTGCAAAAGAATAACTATATCAACTAATTATCAGCTCACTTTCATATTAACATCCAAGTGAGGGACCTGGGTCTCTAGAAAAACGTTTTGTTAATAAGCAATTCATAATGAGCATTTACCCTTTCAAAGATTTCAATCAAGGGGCAAGATAGAGCTCACCAGTTTTAAACAAGTAGCCAGGTATAGAACCAGAGAAGATCATTCGTTGACCACCAGACCCAGAGCAGCAGCAGAAGCCATCCTTTTATTTTATGTTATATAGTTTTATAAAGACAATTAACTTTTGCCATTGTACAATGAATTAACTACTGAATGTGTCAGACACCTTTTGAATTTAACAAGCTAATTTGGATTGTGAGCAATACCTTTCCAGCAGCGAGATATATATTCAGCTGAAATATGTCCACGTTGCAGTAAAGCTGTTCTGGAGGCCTGCAGTTTAAATCAACTTTTGAAAATGTTTACACTGCATGGTGTGAAATGCTTCGCCTCCAATGTGTTGGTTCTGGCTCATCTAGGTCAGGTTGGACCCAAAAAGCATCTCTCAAAAGCATTATCATGATACTCCACCATGCAGTTGATAAATCAATTTAGTTCAAACTACTTTATTGATCCCTTGATGCCTCAATTTGAGGTCCTTTTTTAATATATACAAATATTAAAAAATAATCCTTTAGTTCATTTTTGATAGTGTCAAGCAATTCTGAAAATAATGCATTTAAATGAACATGAGAGAACAAGACAATTATGGATAATGCTCTGGTCCGTTAGTTTAGTATCACACATTAGTTTTCTTACCGATGATATTGAACCAGACGAGTGCACTTGACTGGCTGACAGCGACTACTCCCACCGGCTGAGCTACAGCAGCTTTCTCCGAAATAGAGAAATTGTAGAACCTCTGGGTGAATAGTAGGGGCACAGCCGAGGGGACAGGTTTGCGAATCCACTCTACATGGAGTTTGACGGTAGACCATAATGGGGGATCACCGCTGTCCTCCGCTTTTATCTAAGAGATGGGAACAATACTAAGAAACCACACATGCAGCTGACACATGCAGGGCCCAATAATTCATGACAACATTGAAACAAAACTCCGAAACAATGATGAACCAGACTGGAAAAAGAAAACGTTCACAAATGAAAGGAGTTGATTTACCGTAAGGAAGATGTCCCACTACACTGGATTTGGTGTTATGTTAGTATGTAATTATTCAGCGCAAGCAAACATCAAGATCGTATTATAATTATGGCCACAGATTGTCAAAACTATATGCTCGTCTTCAGGCACGGCAACTAGATTTACTTAAACCTACAGCTCAGCGTTAACCTCCCATCCATAAATAATATATTTTCGAAACTCACAATTGATTCCAGTAATTACAGTTTAATGGGATGGCTGTCCTTGCCTGACTTCAAATAGCTCGCTCTGCCTTTCTCACATTAGATGAGAAAAGCATTAAGCACAATATATCAACTACCTCTTTGTAAAACCCTATAGGAGAGGTAATTGTAAAATATGCTGTTATAAGTGGTGCTCATTTAGGACCCCAGCCTGTGAGCCAAATACATAAATACATTAGTTAAACTATTATTTGCTTCGAGAACAGAGTTATTCCCAAAAAAAGGAACACAGTTGAAAGAGAAAAGATTGGTCTATGAAACTCTCATGACACACATGAAACTCCACTGAAACTGAGCAAAGCTCAAAGGTCACATGGGCGTGAACGACTGATCAGTGAGCCAGAAAAAGCTGTTGTCTGCAGCACATAAAAGGGGATGGAGCTCGAAGAATACATTGTTATTATGAATAATCAGGGACACAAATAAAGCTAAAAAAAACAGTCATTTGTACTTTTGTTTGAGGAGAGGAGAGGCATTTTTATGCCAGAGTATCATAAACGCTCTGTGTCACCTGAACATCAGCCAGACTGGTCACTAGACTATTAATTCCGCTCCACCTACCTCGACACGTTTGAGCTCATTGGCGTTGTAAAATACCAAAAAAACAACAAGCTCAAATATTTAGACTTGTGCCCAATGCTAAACAAACAGCTGTGATTGCTTCTTTGCAACTGCATGAAAACTGAGCAATATAAATAAATGGAGCTATGTGTGCCTATGAATTTAGTTGTAGCAACACAGTAAACATTATTAAAACAAATTAAAACAGCTGCACTCAAGAAGCTGAAAGAGAGGATTATTGTGTCTGGTCTTATCCTAAGTTAGACAATTGGCAGTCTGTAATTCAAGTTATAGATTTTTTATAGATTGTCTGCTATGAGTGCTGGGTTTTAGCTGAAATATGTCATTGGCCTAGTTTAGATCAAAAAGCACTTAAAAACAGATCAATTCTAAAAAAGAAAACATATTGTTTGAAACTCACAGTGAGGATATCATAGCTGCCCGCTGTCACCATCTTCTTTGATGACACCATGGCAGTCCTGGGGTCAATACTGAACTTTTCATCTGCATTACCATCAACAATGCTGTAGGTGATGTTGCCATTGGCTCCGAGGTCACGGTCATAAGCGAAGACACGGTACACCTGTTCGCCACGTTTGTTGCGGTCTCGTTCAGTCAAGCTGATGCGGTAGGTGACCTCCGGGAAGGTTGGCGGGTTGTCGTTTTCATCCTCAATGTGAACTATGACCCACACAGTAGACTGACGGATGGTCACTGGGCCGTCTATAACTGTTACCTGAGGACGTATACGACCACACAGAGCAAAACAAGATATCAGGTAGTCGTAGAGATGCATCATTGTCTTGTTAAGATGTTTTTTCATATATGCAGGATTTGTGTATTTTAATCTTGGCTCCCACTGTGTGGCTGAGCTCATGGGAAATCTCTTTGTATTATTGATCCCCTGGAGGCAGAAGTCTGATCACTGATCAATTGGATCAGATCAGGGTGAACCCCATTGCAGCCAGCCAGACTGCTCACTAGACTATTAATTACAAACAGGCAGCATAGACTGGCAAGACTATTGAAATGTCAAAAGAGGACTGGACAGGGCAGGACAGGAGAGGACAGGACACGACAGGACAGGAGAGGACACGACACGACACAACAGGATAGGACAGGACAGGACAGGAGAGGAGAGTACAGGACACAACAGGATAGGACACGACACAACAGGATAGGACAGGACAGGACAGGAGAGGATAGGACAGGACACGACAGGAGAGGAGAGGACACGACACAACAGGATAGGACACGACAGGATAGGACACGACAGGACATGAGAGGACAGGACACAACACGACAGAACAGGACAGGACAGGACAGGACACGACACGACATGAGAGGACAGGACAGGACACGACACGACACGACATGAGAGGACAGGACAGGACAGGATAGGACACAACACAACAGGACAGGACAGGAGAGGACAGGATAGGACAGGACACGACACAACATGAGAGGACAGGACAGGACAGGATAGGACACGATAGGACAGGACAGGAGAGGAGAGGAGAGGACAGGATAAGACACGACAATGTAACAACAAAGACTTCTGTGCCTTCCATTTCAAACTCCTTTTAAGTGTAAATGTTACAAGGAGAGGAGAGGAGAGGATAAGACACGACACGACAGGACAGGAGAGGAGAGGACACGACAGGACACGATAGGACAGGACAGGAGAGGACAGGACAGGACACGACAATGTAACAACAAAGACTTTTGTGCCACCGATTTCAAACTCCTTTTAAGTGTAAATGTTCAAGTATATGATGTTGTTAGATGTAAGCGTCCTTCTACATCTTTTGCTGTTTTCATTTTGTAGTGAGTTTTCATACACTGGGTTCCTATTACATACTTGAGCTGAACAAAGCAGCACAAGAGTTATTGAGTCTAGACAAGTCAATTTGCAATACAGAAACAAAACACTAAACTGCAATACTGTGGGTCAGCTGGGGGTTATTTCATTCCATTTTGCAGAAGGGCAAAGTTCTTTAGTTTAAACAGTATTTACTAAATTGTAAGAGAAGTCTGGGGAAGTAGAAGTTTACTCGTGTCTCTGAAGTCGAATATCTCTGATTATCAGGTTAATCTGCATGCAAAGCAGCAGAAGCAACAGAAATGGTAATCACAGGGCTATCTGTATGCCCAGTGTCTGCGCTTATCAAATGTGGGGCAGACCAACTCCTCTCCTCCCTATTCCCATCCTGAGTAGAGAAGATAACCAATGATGAATGATTACATTTAGAAATTCCTAAACCTGGGGCCCAAAACTAGAGCCATTTATCACAGTTTATGGAGCCTTGAGGACCTGCCAGGGTTGTCCTCCACCCAGTCTCTGTTAATAGTGGGCTGTGGCAGGTGGCAGGGCCAGATAAATAATATTGTGAACCCATGCACTGTTCAGGTTATTCTGTACCTCCAAGAAGTGCTCTGCCTGTTGTTCTCTGTCCAGTTTCCTTGCAGTTGTCGTGATCAGCCCTAAAAATCATAAAAGAGCAACTCTAGATTATGCAAACACAGATGGATGATAAAGATATAATACATGTTTACAGATGGCGTCTCTTCATCATTTAGAGTGAATACAAGTTTCATGAAATATTTACCATATCTCTTCATAAGTTTACAAACTTGGCCCAGAGGCGACAGCATTTGGCACATGTTCATGTGACACTGTATAGCTGAGGGTCATTCAGAAGGCCAGCATGCCACCAGGACAGAGGGAAAGGAGCGCGGCTATTGATAATAGCTTTGAACAAACCAGATTAATCCGATGATGGTGAGACAGTTTGACAAACGCTATATCATTTATTTTCTAGTCCACTGTCAGTTTACAATTACAACAACAGTACACACATACACACGCACAC
This sequence comes from Cyclopterus lumpus, assembly GCF_009769545.1. Taxonomy (NCBI): domain Eukaryota; kingdom Metazoa; phylum Chordata; class Actinopteri; order Perciformes; family Cyclopteridae; genus Cyclopterus; species Cyclopterus lumpus. The sequence continues at coordinate 11,583,798 of NC_046979.1, forward strand.
ACACAGATAAAAAATGCAGGCATTGATCCATAAACTACTATATGACAATTTTACAATATTGTATTGACTTTTGTTTTTCCAGAATAAATTAATGTTTTTGATCAAAATCTAATCTTATGTGAACATCCAAACACAATGAATTGGGCACCACCTCAATCGATGTTATCCTAACACACAAATACGAATACGCAGAAGAAATAACAAACATTGATAGAAGCTGAAATACTATTGTTTTGTTCCTGTTTTAGAAAAAGAGAACATATGTCTGTTGTAGCATTGTTATTTTCATTCACAGTATGTGCACAAAGATCAGAGAGTATCTGCATGCATGTGCAAATTAAGATCTAGACACACACATGGGGTGCATGCAAAAATAACCACGTACATATTCTGAAATTATTTCCGTGTGGATTTTTTGCGAAACGATTACACTGAATGTGCCTGAATGGGGATAATGTGTTTGTTTCAGTGTAATGAAGCGTAGTAAGAGTGGGATTATTTTGGTTGCTTAAAATATCTGTTCAGTCAATGGATAGACTAAAGCCATGGTGCACACACACACACACAGACTCACACACTCTCGTGCTTGCACAAGTCACCTTGAGCTTGCTATGCAGGCTAACTTCAATTAAGCAAATTAGAAGTAAATCTAGAGCAGCGGTCACAAGCTGTAGGAGTGAGACTGGAGGGGGGAGGTGGCAATCGTTCAGCAGGACACGGAGCAAGTAACAACTCTGATAAAAAAAATCAATGATCTACAGCGTGCAGCACATCTGCAGTTGGACGCTCCGTTTTAATGTAATTAAGTCAAAAATAATTACACAAATTCCCTCCCACACCCAAAATGTATGTAATGGTCCAATGACCTGTTTCAATTCTTTAGACTCCTCCTTCCTGTAGGACACTGTCAGCAGCAGATAAGGATCCGTTCACAAAAAATACAGTCAGTAACATCAATTTATAGCCTACTTATTCACCATGAAAAGGGAATAGTTGTCATACATTTTCCAACTGGAGCATCAATGAAAATAGGAAAAAGGACGTTTTTTTTTCTTGTTGAACAAGGATTTTGACTAAAACATTGATGTGTTAATATCCTGTTACAGCATAACCAGTACAATCTAATAGTGGATTTGAAGAAAGGTCACCCAGCCACCACCATGGTCACAGTGGCACCACGACACATCTCTGAAAACATGCATTCTTTTAAAAGAAGCACTTCCAACACCCTGTGTCAACACTTATCTGTTCTGTTTTCACCCCAAAGGAGGCAGGCTTCACTCACGCACCCAGAGACAAACAGACAGCTCTGGAAGCTGTCAAAGCACATTTACACTCTTTACACATTCAAAGTTCGACTTCAATTCATTTTGGGAATTGTTGCAATACCTCAAAAACCGTCAATGTGACACTTCGAGAGTGAACTTGAAAAATGTAGTACTTTAAGCCCCGACGAACTTAGTTTTGAAAAACAATTTGAAACTTGAAGAGTTTTGCAGGAGCTTAGGTCATAGTGTTGCTGACATGACACTTCATGAAAGCAAATCAATAAGCTGGGTTTTGTTTATTTATGTATCCAATGAAATCAATGTGGTACGTGGAAAGTTTTTGACTGGATAAACAGCGAGGAGTGATTCATATTGAATGCATCTTTCGCTCATGCGTGTCTAATTACCAAACTAATAGACTGAAATTGTCATGCACATTATTGTGAAAATAATGGAGTCAAATGAATGGTTGTGCCTTTCTAAGTTACCCACACAGCAGAAACAAACACTGACAAATGTCAACGGTTATTTATTGGGCTTCAATGAGCCGGTGGAAACAAACCAATTGTATAACCTCTGCATGAAAGATGACACACCTCTTGCTCAGAATTGCAGTGAAAGTTCAATTATCCCAGTGTGAACAAGAGAGTCATCAATATGAGATCCCTTGTCTGAAAGTAACACAAAATACTGTGTGTCGTTGACAGAGACAGACAGCAGGGCTCAGATGGCTATACACTCTCCCCTGTGGCACAAAAACCACAACACACACACATTATCTTTATACAGCTGTTGGGTCTGGGGTTCACACATGAGAGACACGAACACATGTGGATACACACTCGCATGTGAGTTTCATACTGTGTGGTGCATCATCTTCCTCGACTCATTGCAATGGAGCTGTCGTCTCTAGCACACTGCAGTAACCAATTAATCAGTTGATTAGTTTTCCACACACACACACACATAATTCATACAGAGAGGAGTTTGGTCACATCTGTGGAAACTGCGGATCAGTAGCAGGGTCGTCAATCAGAGGATCGGCGGTTCGATCCCCGGCTCAGCTGGCCCATGTCGATGTGTCCTTGGGCAAGACACTTAACGCTAAAATTGCTCCCGTAGCTTTGTCTACGGTGTGTGAATGTTAATGAGCTGATGGCAGGGGGCTCCTCCCATCAGTGTATGTGAATGGGCGAATGATGTCATGTAGTGTTAAAGCTCTTTGAGTGGTCGGAAGACTAGAAAAGTGCTTTACAAGTATGGATCTGCTCAGGGACAGTAACTCATTAACACAGCTAAGAGATATATGACAAAGATTCAAAGGGGTCAAGACTAAGTGTGTCTGTGTGTTGGCTTCAGTTTACATATTGATGAGTGTGTGAGAAACAATATGTCTCTGATGTGGTTCACTATTATATATTCATGATGCTAGAATGCATAAAAGCGTATTCAAAGAGGACCAGAAGAAAAGAAATGGAAACACCCACTTTGATTTACAAAGAGAGCAACATCACACCTTCTACCATTAGCCTGATAACTGGCAAATTATAGGCCATCGTTTTGTGATCATGATCATTACCTTGACATTTATTTCTCCACAGGTCCCAGTAACAGCTGAAATATGCCTTTTGTTGTTTACGGAAAAACTCAGTCTCTTAATCTAGGTCAGAGACAGCAAAGACTTCACCATTTTTATTTTCTCGAGATTTGAATAAAACATTTCACCTCTTCAATAATTCTTTAATGGAAGTTTCAAGCAAAGCTTGTACTGAGAATGCATTGGGACCTCACTAGACTTCAAACTGAAACCCATTGAAACACCATATTTGTATTTTGTACATATATAATGTTAATAAATAAGAATTATTTGAAATTCAAACAAATCTTTTGGAATCGTTTTGAAGCGCATAAAGACTGAAAAGGATAGGATCAATGCAGGCCCTGACAGGGTTCCTGTCTTTGTTACTGGGTCTATAAGATTCTCAGTTTTGAAATGACATTCTGGCATAATGTTGTGGGATTATATTCAGTTCACAAGTAGACACAAACTGCCTACCCTCTCAAAATCTCCCCCCTGGGTGGATCAGAACTCTATTTTGTGAATTCCTATACGTACTTGGGTATCTGACAAGACAGTTCGCTCACCTTCATAATTCACATAAACTCACTGCTTTCCAAAATCAGATCCAGAATTGGTTTTCTTTACCGTCACAAAGAATCCTTGACCCAGTCCTTTTAGACGATGATGATGTAATCTACAGGTCCGCCTCCAAAAATGTTCTGCATAAACTAGATGGCATCTTCCATACCGCCATCCGCTTCATCCCCTGTGCTCATTTCAACACTCATCACTGCAGCCTGGACTCTCTAGTCAACTCGCCATCACTCCATACCCGCAGATTGATCTACTATCAGTTCATCTCTAAAACTATCATTGGTGAAACCCCCACATATGTCCGCTCTCTACTCATCATCTACAACAGTAACCACAATTTACGTCTCTGATCACTGCAACTGTTTGAGTTTGTTTCTTTGGGAACACTCTTAGTTTTTTTGAATTGTGCATATTATGATGTTGACATTGTTGTAAGAGATTGATTAAGATGTGTCTATGTTTTATTTGTTTGTAATGACTTACCTCCTGTTTCTGCCTTTTTGGCTAGGTCGTCATTGTAAATGAGGATTTATTCAGATTTGACTCATCTGGTTCAATTAAGTTAAAATAAATAAAATAAGATGCAGTTATAACTCATCTTTTGTGGGCCTGTTAAAATGCATGAGGAATCACAGATTGTACAAGCACATACAATTCACAGATGTGGAAAGGTTTGTGGTTCTAGAAAACATTTGGAGAATGTATAAAAAACATTGTGCACAACCTATCTCAACAATATGGATGCACAAACAGTCCACCCAATGTCTGACATGTAAAGGCTTACTCTTCCAATGTTACACATCAAGTTCTGCTATTGGGGAATACTATTGTATATGTGAAAAGCCTGCCCTCGATGGACTGGCGGCCTGTCCAGGGTGTCCCCTGCCTTCGCCCTATGTCAGCTGGGATAGGCTCCAGCGCCCCCGCGACCCTAATGAGGATAAGCGGTATTGAAAATGGATGGATGGATGTGAAAAGCCTTTCAAACTGTTCATCTTGAGTTCCACAATGTTATAGCAGTGCAATGCTGAATTGGTGAAGTGCTTGAAAATACACTTACAATTGCTGGTCCCATCTATACAGCCCAATAGAACTACCTACTGACTATTACGTAAATCAGATGTTTTACCACGTTAAAGTTAAATTGGACAGGAACAGGAACGTGGTGCAACATGTAGCTTTCTGCACAAATGTTTCTTTCACACTCTCAGACTTTAATTTCTAAGGCAGTATTTCCCACGGGCTCAAAAGAGGTAATATACAGCCACAGGCTGTCTGAGCATCATTTCACAGGCTCAGGCTGTTTAAAGAGTCTTGATCCCATGATAAAGGGCTTATGGGGAACCCATATGGTGGTTGTCAGTTTGTTTTTTAATAAAAATATAATTCCAAATCCTAGATTATACTCCTGAAACCTTTTTACCAACTTCCCTTTTTGACTTTATTAAAACTTTCTGAGAAAAGCCTTTTTTTATTAATGTTACTATATATCACATAATGCATTGAAATAATACTATTGGTTCCTCCTTAAGAGAATACAAGTAATGGGAAGGAAAATTGCTTTCACTAATGTAGGCTCCTTCACAACGAGAGGATATTCACCCACAGCTGGCTTAATATATGACTAACTACATTTCCTCGTTTTACATTGTAAAGAGGACTGGGAGCAATATTCAGTTAAGAGTGTCGTAAAGATTGCCTGGGAGGGCGGCTCATCAGTGTCCTCGATGTTTGACTGTGTGGGTACAAAAGTCTTTTTAATTTGTTGTGTGGGAACTAAAGCCTATTATTGGATGAATGTGGAGTAGGAGATGCGTGATGAAAGAAAACCTCGTAATTTCAGAGGCATGTAAACATATACACACAAAAGACTGGTGTAATTATATCTTTTTATAAGGCTACATTACTAATTATTCCTTTAGTCTCGCACATTATAGTGTCAATTATGTTAAGACGTACAAAATTGTGTGTCTGTCTGTTCGTCTCACCTGTTCTGGGATTGATGGAGAAGAAATTCTGCGGGTTGCCAGCTGTGATGCGATAACTCAGACGACTGGGGGTGGCAGTGAGGTCAGGGTCCTGTGCCTGGATCCGGATGACTGACACATCCTTTGGAGAGTTCTCCATAATTACTGGATGGTAGATAGGATCCGAGGTGAGAGGAGCATTATCATTGACATCTTCTACCTGAGAGAGAGAGAGAGAGAAAAAATAAATAAAACAAGCTCTGTAATTTGTTTCTACTGCCTTTGTTATCTGAGTTGGATCTGAATTGACAATGGATGTGTCGAAAAAACATAACCTTCTAAATCAGCATGCATTTCTGCATTCGGTATCTTTGTAATTTAACCACTCGTGAAATGCGGCATGGACTTGGTCTGGGTTGATCCGTTATCAATCACGAAATGGAAATGTATTTACCAGAAAATGTTCAAATGAACAGCAAATTAATTTCCTTTACTACAGCATGGATCGAGAATATTTATGGCAAACCGAGTGTTGATTGAGTGTTTACTGCAAAGTACAGAGAGCCAAGATTTTTCAGCCAGTAAATGAGGAGCAACTGGGCCTGATTAATTAATCTCCCTGTTTTTGTCTGTGACGAACAGGCTCGGAGTAAAGCGCCCAATCACACCGCACACCTGAATATCCCGACGCCAGAAAATGCAGAGACGGCGGTCTCTTCCATGAAGGGTGAGCAGTGTTGGAGCAGGGCTGTGTGTGCATATGATTGTTTAGACAGTGGATTACTTAGTGCCAAATAAAATAGAAGCTGAAGCCGAGACTTCCCCCCCAGTGTGTGTCTCTTGCTCACAGACTGAGATTTGCTATAGTTATCCACTGCACTGAGCACCATTTGCATTTTAGAGAGAAACACTAATTTTTGTTTAGCTTCATACTTTTACTTTGGAGCCAACGCTCCGCAATGATATGGAGTAAAAGCTTAAAAACTAGCCTACAGTTACGTGTTTGCAGGCTGTCAGACTTTAATGATGACGGTGACAAACAAATGAGCTAATTTGTTAACAGTACCCTTTTGATACAGTCACAGGCATAACTTTAGGGTGGAAGGATGTGAGAAGAGTTATATGTTTGAAAATTGCGTAACATCTAGAGTGATGGATGTATAAAATATGGTGTATGATGAATGTAGAGTAAAAGCTGATAGAACATGACATTTAATATTTTAATTATATTGACTTGGTGTACAAGGGTAAATTAGTAATTCAGTGTTGATTAGCGGTTTTTAATTTGGAACAAATGTCATGCCCGTAATGTCATTAACAAAATAACAGTTTCTAAATATATAAAGATCGATTATGCACTGTTTTGTTTTTGGACACATCTCTCTGAAAAAACAAAAACAAAGGTAATTTCCTCTGTATACGTCCTCTTATGTATGCAGAGTGCAATATGAATATTGGCAGCAGAATGTGGGTACCTGAATGAAGACTTCAATAGATGCTGACAGGGCTGTAACCCCTCTGTCTGTGGCATGGACTGTAAGCCAGTAGGAGTTTTTTGTCTCACAGTCCAGGATACCGGCAGTGTAAATCACCCCTGTTGAAGCAGAGAGAAAGATTAATGCAGCTGTTACTTGGGCAGCGTGGGTGTCATCCCCAGAATACATCGCAAAAAAATCTCATTGGGAAAGTTTTTGAATACTAACTTTACAGAAGCAAAGACAGAAATTCGTGAGAAAACTTTGTGTCCTGTCTTCAGCGACATTCACAGGCATTAGCGGCACCGCTGTAGTCACCTTCAATGTTTCAGCTTCTCCACAGCTAATCACAGCTGACCAAACTGCTCCCAGCTGCAATTTGCTTAGTGCTAAACATACCCTCAACTACTCCACCAATACAGACACACTCGCAGACACTCACGCATATTGACTGCCGTGTGTTTAGTGGCCTTAGGGAGACTAGAAGCTGACAGCTTTGGTGACCTCTTGAGGGACAAAGAGAACACTCACAATGGATGACACATGGGTGCCTCTCATTTTTGTAAAAGCAGTCATGCAGGGCTGTCCATGTAAACACGAAAAAAATGCACACACACTCACACTCTGGGTTTTAGGGTTCACTCTGTGTCATCATTGTCAAGAGCGCTGAAGCCCAACAATGCAAGGCTGTGAGTGTCACATGTGGTGTATTTAATCAAGGAAACAGATATGGATAACGGGTTAAGATACAAAAACAAACATATATATCTAATTGCATCATTTATAAAGACATAAAGCAACACAAGTTAGCTAAGAATAAATAGACTGAACCCATCACAAGGGCAAAGGGAGCAGTTGATGCATTTCTACTCAGTGCACACAAACTTTTAAAAGCCGCCACTAAGACAGCGTGCTGCATGCATTTGTCAATGCTCGCTGAGTCTGTGTTCAGTTCACAAGCAATTAGCCCCAACAAGATCTGAGGCAGAGCTAAGACAGGAGATGTAAGAGAGTCGATTTATTTCTTATCATTACAGACCAGTTGAAGTTGATGATGTTAGAGAGTTTATGAGTCTTGCATGCAAAGGCTTACAATGTGTTATGACCATTACGTGGTGGTAGAAGGAGACGTATTTGGTGTTGGTTGGAAGGACTAAATTCACAATATTGAACATAAACTTCATATGTGCCTTAGTTTTTATTTTCACCACACTGTTGCGTTACAGATGGACAAACTAGGGAGGAAAGTAAACATCACTGTCTATTATTTTTACCCTGTTTCACTTGGCAAGTAAGAGCATCAAGATAGATAGAAAGGCTAGAAAAACCGAGCCATGCAGTGCAAAGAGAAGACCAAATCCTTTAATTTGACATATAGATATAGATGAAGGTCTATAACTCCAGGAAGGCAAAGAGAGCCAAGAAGGTCCCACACCCCTGGGAGGAATATGCTCAGTGGCACTGCTTGATTCTATGCCAAACCTCGGTCACCCTGTTAAAAAGATATCACCTGAACAATCATAAAAATATGTTATTCAGAGAAAATCCTCTAATCACAGAACTTGAGCACAAGTTCCACAACTGATCATATCTAAATAGATTATTAAAACATTTGGTTAGTATTCTTACAATCATTTTCATACAGCAGATGTCTGGCCTTCCACAACCCTCAACACTGCATGCCCAGGTTACAGCACACACGCATACATATCAGTCACTAAGGGAGTGACTGTGTGGCATTTTTTTCGATCTTGTTGTTGCCTCCTCTGCAGCACAGCAAAGGTGTTATGTTATTACCAGAATGTGTATGTGTGTATGTCAGGTTATGACTAAGCAGCTTCCCGAGAGTGTTTGTTGAAACACATCTTTGCTCTGTCGTCCTTGACCATGTCCTTTTCAAACCACATCTCATCTCTGTCAGAACTCTCGACGCGAGAGACGCAAAAAAACAGAGCTGACTCTTTCAAAAGCTCTTTGAACTTTAAGACTGACAGGCTCTATTCAGTGAATTCAATATAAATCTGACTCGACAGCATCTATTTTTACCATAACTAAAACACTTCAAAGGGTGAAAAAGAAATTGAAGGGTCATGGCACATTTTCAAATCTAGAAGTTAACAGTACACTGGGGTTTACATCCATGTGGTATGTCGATTCAACTTGAGAAACAGGTTTTGGCGCCTAATGAATGCTACTACGTAAAATAATCAATCTCTTCTCTGCATCCTGAGGCACAACTGAATAGCTATGTGTGTGGCAGAAAAGAAGCCATCAAAAGTGCAGCCTGTCATTTTTTTTTACAAATACAAGATGGATTGTTTTTTTAAAGTGTGTTTGTCTGAAACTGAAAGACTGCTTTATCCTGACTGTTACAAATCCTGGCGCTTGCAAACCCACTAATAGAGGAGCAGTGGCTTCTGACAGCTGCCCAATGAGAAATTGCAGAGCTTGCTTTCCCCCTAACCAATGACAAGAATACAAATTTGTGTTCAAAGTACAGGAGTGCTAAGGATTTAAGCCCAAGAAGATCCTACTTCTTTTCTGATAGATGCCCCTATAGTATATTTTCCATCCATGAAGGGGAGAGTCATCTTAAGCATGTAAATGGGGGTGTCATGGGGTACAGAAGATGCATCATAGAGCCAAATTACAAACTACAGGAGGGATGAAATGCAAAGTCAAGACAGGCTTTACAAAATGGATTTATCACACAATATCTGATGCTCTCTGTCCCTTTTACTCACTCTCACTGTCTGTCTGACTCTATCTTCACTTAGTTCTGGTACTAAGAGCCTCAGATTGACAAGCAGTGGGAGCTGTTCTGAGCCACTCAACATGGCAGCTAAATGCATGGTGGGAGGACAGAGCGGTGCAACTCTGTCCATGCCTGACAACACTGGCTTCTAGAAGCTACAAGATGAAATGGCGTAAAATCGTTTCATCTGATACCAAAAAGGGACAGGGACTTTTCTCTTGCCTATTTTTTGGGGGGGAGGGCATAACAAAAGCTGCAACTTAAAAAGAAAGTTCCAAAAAGGAAAAAACAAATAAACAATGGATATATATATATATATATATATATATATATATATATATATATATGTACAGAAAAAAGCAGTATTCTTTTTCTGACACTTTTTATGTACTGCAGACTCCCCTGCATCCTCTTCCTTCCTCTCTTCGCTTCACTTCCACTCCCCTCTCCCTCCACTTTCTGCTCTAACAAGCACTGTGATTTCCCCTGGAAAATCTGCACTCAATAAACTTTCTCACTGGCTGCCATACGCCTTACTGAGATTTTAATTCTAAAGTAAATAACAGCAACAAGTACTAACAGAGGTCTGTGGGGATCTGTCTGTGTACTGTAACAGTGTTGTCTATGATTGCAGTGTATACACTATACATACGTAATAATAATGTATACATGTGTGAACACAGAGCTCTCTCTCTGTGTCCATCTGTTTCCCTCTCAACTACAGTCAATACTAATTAGCCTAGTTAAAGGTCAATAAAGGCCTCCAGTGCAAGTCATGTACAGTAGGGACCAGTGTGACAAGAGGGGAAGAAAGAGGAACGCTGTCATTTCACTCTAAAACTAAGAGCTAAAATAAACTACTAGCTATAATTAACCACATCTATTTATTTCCTTTTAGCCACCCACTGTTCACTACATTGCTAAGTAGTGACAATTGACAATTCAGTGGTTGCTGCTCTATATAATATTGTTATAATTATATAGTACCAGTACTAGTGACAACTTTGGGTTTAGATACCCATTTGTTCTTGTTTCCCAAGTTGTTTAACAATATCAACCAATAAAATGTTTTTCAGAACATGTCTTTTTCTTTTTTGCCTATATGGTTTTTCATGGTGAATCACTAGATAGTCCCATGATAATAATCTCCCTGCTACTAGTTAGTATGCATTGATTAATAAGACTATATTATCCATTTTTCATGTCATATTATTCTTCTGCTACTTAACTGTTAAAATTGATGATTTGTTAAAAAAATTACATTTTATTCTAATATTTATTTTGTCTAAATACAGTATAATGATTAGTAATGTTTACCGGATATAAACTAGGTTTTATTGGGCAAAAATGAAGATGTGGGAGGTATCAAATGCAATAAAATTTATTCATTAACTTTAAAACATACACTTTCAAGTAACAAATTGATACAAAAGAGTGAAACTGGATTAGATATGTGGGAATTGAATTAGTGAGTATTGAGAGTATTACTGATTAAATCATAGCATGTATTATTTTGCTGTGAAGTGGTGTATCTGGTTACATTCACTATTACATCCATAGAGACTGCAGGCAGAACTCTCCTAAACTAATTAATTATTTATTTTAGACAGGAAAATAGTGACTTCATACAATGTGCGTGCTTATACGTTATATATAATCTGTTAGTGGTAAGACTTGGCATCAGGGGTAATTGTGAAGCACAAGTTACTACGGAGTACCCTGGAGGATGAGTGAATGAGGCACTGATTTTGGAGCTTGGAATTTGAATGTTTCAGCACAATGGAGAGAGACTGAGAAAGCTCACCGGTAGGTTTAAAAGCTTTCACACTGTGGACGGAGACAGAACCTTGATGGGAAAGAAATAATGATCACTTACACCCACTGGTGTGCAATACAACTATGCAAATATGAGTTATACTTCTCAGATGGAAATATAACACATGCCAAATTATCTGGCTGTTCATGTTATACTATAGTATGAATGCCTTTGTTGAGGGGGCCTGCATGGTCCACTGGGCTTTGTAAGAAGAGTTTGATTAAAATATATATTGTAACCTTGCTTTTTCTAATAAAATGATTATAATAATGTTCAGTGTTAAGACTGACATTTAATTTGCATATCTTCATGGTTATATAGAGGGAGCGAGAGAGAGTTGGCCTTTCATGTGCCAATATGAACTTATATGAACTGTCCTATTTTCATACTGGATATTTGATTCATTTTATCCCTGGGTGAGTGCGTCGAGGTCTCTTGTTTGGATCAACATGATTTCAGCTGTGCTTTGACACTGCAGGAAAGTTGGAGACAAATGCACGCTTTTTTCTTCTTCTTTTTTTCGGGGGTAAGGACTCTTTTAATAAGTCACAGTAATGTCACTACTTTTGGAAAGGATGGCGGCGGTGCACAGGACAGCCTTGATCAATGTTATCCACACAGCACTGGATCACTTGTACTGAGCGGCCTGAGGCCCAGCCTGTGTAGCTGCCATGCTGCTCTCATTACAGTAATGATCTCCCAGTGCACAGCTCCCACGTGAAGCCCCATCCCACACGGACTCTGACTGTACCTCACACTCTCTTCCCCTCTCTCCCTCAAATGCACACATGCATGGTATCAAGTGGTGATGCTTTCTCGCGTACAATGTGACAGATAAATAATCATCAGCAATGGCACAGTAATAGTAAGTTTCCTATAATACGCACTAACCAACAACATATTTAGATGTTGATATTCCACACATGCATGGCCCTGTGAGTTATTGGATTCCACTTTACATAAAGAGGCTTCAGAATTGATTTTGTGTCTCACCTGTGTCTTCGTCAATGGTGAAAGTGCCCAGTCCGCTGCCACCTCTGACAGAGTACCTCAACACCCCATCTCGCCCCTTGTCATCGTCCTTAGCGTTGACTGTCAGGACACTTGTGCCTGCACGAGAGTTCTCCTTCACTGAGCCTTTCAGCGCAAAGTCAGGAAAGTACGGTGCATACAAATTCTCATTGACATCCACCACCTGAAAAAAAATGTATGGCTTACATTTTGAAGTATACTGTATGGTTGTACAATATAGCATTCGACCAAATTACCAATATTACATTACAAAAACTTTTAATTACATTACGGCTAGCAGCTAAGTCATAATTTTGGTAAATCATTCATGACTTTGCTAATGTACCCTATAAATGGTCCATTTCATGAAATTAAATGGATTGAAATATAATGGAATTGGTTTTCTTTCTTTCCCGAGAATAAAAAAAGGGGGAGCATTAACGAAAACATAAATGTTGGCTGGTCAATTAACAAACAAAACAATGTCAACGCTTAATTGATGAAACTGGTTTTGATTTTTAATTTCTTTCAATACAATTGTGTGTGTGTATGTGTGTGTTACACACCTCCACCTCCACAAATGTCTGACTGGTGAGGCTGGGTACTCCTCTGTCCTCAGCAAGTAATGTCAGGTTAAAAAACGGTTGTTTCTCAAAGTCCAGCTCTTTCCTAATCCTCAAAACTCCGCTCATAGCATCGATCTGCACAAAGCACAACACAGTATAATCTGATACATCATAAACTGTCAATGAAAAGAGGATCAGCAAATGCAACAGTGTAGACAATAGAAATAGTGGCATCACCTACCTCAAAAGTAACATTGAAGTCATTAATCAAGGAGTATCGGATCTGTCCACTCGGGCCCATGTCTGGGTCCTGAGCCTGCACCCAGGTAATCACTGCCCCTGGAGGCAGGTCCTCCAGTACTCGAGCACTATAGCTTTTAGGGATGAAAGCTGGGGCGCAATCATTGACATCCTCCACTATTACAGTGAGAGTAGTCACTGATGACCTACGAGTGCCTCTTTCAGCCTTGTCTCGCACTTCAACCTTCAATGTGAATACTGGGATGGTTTCTCTGTCCAAGTGGCTCGCAACAAATACACTTCCAGTTTCGCTGTCAATACCAAACTGAGGGACACTGGTCAGCATTACATAGGAAAGCTGTCCATTTTGACCCATGTCTCGGTCAAATGCAGTCATGGTAATAACTTCAATTCCAATGGCCGAGTTTTCTGCAACAAGAGCAGAGAAGCTGTCCTGATAAAACTGAGGGTCATTGTCATTTGCGTCTTCAACGATCACAGTCAGTAGTCTCCAATTGTACATCTGAGGAACGCCCTGATCGTAGATGGTGATATTAAGGAAGTAACGATCCAATCGCTCGCGGTCTAGTGGCTGCAACACAGTTATCAACCCATTCTCCATATTGATGTTGAAGCAGTTTTCTTTGTTACCATCAGATATGGAAAATAGAACGAGGCCATTGAAGCCGGTGTCGCCATCTCTTGCTCTCACCTGAAATACACTGGCACCAGCAGCAAGGTCTTCTCTCACTAGAATACTGGTAGGTAAGGCCTCAAACTGTGGAGTGCGTTGGTTTATAGAGAAAGGGTCTGTATAGCTCTCATCTGGTCTTGATCTAGCCATAGCAGACGCTTTCGAGACCATTGTTTCTGCCAACAGCTGGGCTACCCTGGTCTCCTTGCAGTTGAACCCCATGGGTGGCATCCTACCTCTCACAACAGATACATTCACAAATGTAGGATCAGAGCACATCTCACCATCTGCTGCAACTATTTTCAAGTTGAATATCCCACTTTTTAAATTAGCCACTCCAAGCGATCTTTTCAATGACAAAGCCCCGGAGTCTGGATTTAAGTTAAAATAGTCTAACTCGTTCCCAGACAGTATCTTGTAGGTCACCATTCCTAGCTCGTCCATGTCCACAGCTGACAAGGTGACAATAGTCTGGCTGACAGGAAAATCACGGCTTATCATCCCCTTGCAGGAAACTCTCTCAAAGAGAGGCTGGTTGTCATTTATATTAATTAGACGAATGGTGACATTAACTTCACTCTCCCTTCTGTACGGTGAACCCCAATCAGAGGCCCGCACTGCAAAAGTATAGATATCATCTGATGACTCAAAATCTAGTTCTCTTGTGATCCTCACCTCCCCTGTGTCCTGGTCTATTGAAAACGGAAGATTCTGTTCCCCACTTATTGTGTGGGTTATGTAACCATTCTCTCCTTTATCGGCATCAACAGCAGACACTAGAAGAGCAACAGTGCCTACAGGTAAGCTCTCATTGATTGCAATATCATAGAATGGCCGGTTGAACACTGGAGCATTGTCATTAGCATCATCTATGGTGATTTTAACCCTCACTTGCTGCTGACTGATAATATCAACCACCTCCATCTCCACGAAATCCAGTGATAGCCTTGTCAGCTGCCTTGTGGTCATAATAACGCCAGTCAAAGGGTTTATATCAAAGTACATTAGATCTGAGGGGCTGCTGAAGCTGTAATTGACACTCAGAGGAGCTGGGGAGATTTTCACCACCTCTACAATAGTGCCCGGGGGAGATATTTCACTCAGCTTGACTGCATAAATATTTTTCTCGAAATTCGCCAACACAGGGTCTGGCTTTGTAACCAACAACTGAATAACTTGAGTATTAGAAAACTTTGGAGGTATACCCCTGTCTTTAGCTTGGAAGGTTAAGTTGCAGCCATAGGGAAATGTATCCCAGTCAAACAATTCTGATGTTTTAACCCGATAATCATTTCCAACAGGTGATCGATCAATTACAAATTGTTCGAGGGGGTCACCCTCAATGATGGACACCCACTCTATATCCCCAGATGCCCCTTCGTCTTTGTCCTTCACAGTCATTATGACATAGACTGGATCCTTGTCCGCCCATGATGGAACAACAGCAACTGCTTTGAGAACAGGAGCAAATTCATTAACTCGCTCCACAGTTAGGACCAGCCTAGCAGTGCTGCTGATACCATTGTTCCCATAGAGTTTCATTCCTCTGTCGACCACTTGCACCTCCAGCTCAAATCTGTCTTTTTTGTCCATTCTGGGCCGACCTGTCAGGGTGATGACCCCGCTGGTCGGATGAACAGCGAAAAGTTCAATTCTGTTCTTGAAGAAGTAGTAGAATTCCCCGTTGGAGCCCACGTCAGCATCTGTGGCTGTTACACGTCCTATGCTGGCACCCAGAGGGGCACTCTCTGAGAAAATGAATGAATAGGAGGTAGGGGAGAAGAGAGGTCGGAGATCATTGGTATCCAAGACCTTGATATAAACAGTGGCTAAGGCCTCTAGGCCTCCATGGGCAGATGCCTTAACTGTCAGTGTGTAATTGTCCTGTACTTCCCGGTTCAATGTTGCACCACTGCCTCCGTTAGTGCGTATACGAAGAAAACAAAAATCTCCCATTACAAACTCGTCAGCCTGGAAGATTCCCTCACTGTCTCCAGACGCAATAGAATATTTTATGTCTAAAGTCCGAGGTGGCCCAAGAATAATGCCCATTTTGATATCACTACTGGTATAGGTTCTTGTGGCAGAGTTCTCAAAGATGGAAGCATTATAGGCAGGCTGGGTAAAGAGCAGCAGACCTTGTCCTGCCCTTGATTCTGTCAGGAACTGGGAATGGATTGAGGGAAAACCGAGGAGACGGAAGAAGCATATACAATGGAAAAGAAGAGAAAAGTTGGGTAGAGGAAACATATTTCCCCACCGATTATGCTTCATCCTTATTCCATCACTCAGTCACCCTGTACAAAAATAACAAAGAAAGACAGATCTGATTCAGTTGGTGCGTTGTTAGTGAGACGGCTCTGCATGCAAAAAAATTTGACAGAACTGAGACAAAAGTTTAAAAGACATTTCGGGGGTACTTCTTATCACTACAGGGATATGATAGCATATTCAATGTTGCGCTTCAACAGTTTGCATTCAAACACATAATATTGCACCCCAAAAGGCCCAGAAGCAGAACTGACATATCTTGAAACAAACCACATCAAACTACAGCGCACTTACAGAGCCTCAGTGAAACACATCATGTCACCAAATAAAATAACAGGCATCAGGAGCTTAAGAGCAATCCCCAGAATCAGAATCAGAATCAGCTTTATTGGCCATGTATGTGTGCACATACATGGAATTTGACTCCGGTTACACGTACGCTCTCGTCGTACATACATGTAATATACAAATAACAAGATAAATATAAAAAGACATTAAAGACAACAGAGTAGCAACATGTATGTAAAATATGAAACAACAACAATGACAATGAAGTGGGGATGTTAGTGCAGAAGGTTGTGGTAGTGCAAGTAGTGCAGATGGAGGTGTCTGATTTATTGTTCATCAGTGACGGCCAGTGGAAAGAAGCTGTTCCTGTGTCTGGTGGTTTTGGCGTACAGTGCTCATTCCTCATTTACTTTGCATATTCAGATTATTATTGGAAAATATATATCATCTAATAAATGTTATTGCATTATTATTGATTAAGCTACTCAGCAGTAAATGCTGAGTAGTAATAGCTGAAATTAGGGACGCCTTCTGCAACAAGAGTGATGCCTAAACATTGCGTAGCCCTAATTAGCCAGTTGGTGCTGTGCTTTTACTTATACGCTTATTCTGATGCTAATATGTTGAAGTATTTTGCTTTTAAGTACATGTTACTTGTACACACATATATATATTGTTAATACCACAGTGTGTGTGCGTGTGTGTGTGTGTGTGTGTGTATTTAAACAGATTCTATGAAATATGCCCGCTTACACTGTATGTAGGACATAGTATAGATAAATAATAGTACACTAAATAGGCTGTCAGAACCCAGCGACTCACAGTTAACATTCCCCAGAAGGTGACTGTCCCGGGAGATGTTGAGGTGCATTTATCGTCTTCCATGTTGATAATAAATGCTCGTCTCCGTGCTAAATAAGAGCTCGTCTCCGTGCAAAATCCACGAGTGTATTAAGCTACAGTCTCTAGCAACAATATGTAGCTTAATTAACTATGTTATACACAGACATCAGTCACACACCAGAGCTTGTCCTACCTTTACACGAAACAGCTGTGAGCAGTGAAAGTAAATCCTTTTCCATCCCCTCGACAGTGAGAAAAAAGCAAAGCATAACGCACGAAACAATCGCGCAGAAGTCGGTGGTGAAATGGACAATGTATTTGCACGTATCCCGAGAGACAATTGTCTACGAGGCTGCAGGGATCCTCGTAAAACTAAAAAGCTATTGCCCCGGTTCACTGCACCTAACTAATGTAACCCTGAGTGCAGTGGGCTACTTCGACTTCACCTGCAACAGTTCACACACAACTGTCGTTAAAACCAATGAGTGTCATTTGCTGATCAAGGTTAAGCTCCGAGATACGGTATCGGGAACATGTCGTTGAAGTTAGAAAGCGGTCAGCATCAGTTGTGGGCTGAGCGGGACCACTGAGCGCTCGCAGGATGGAGGAGGCGGGCTGGGTGGGTGAGCTCCGAACTTTGCCGAGTATAGCCGAAAACATCCGGAAGTGTATGTGCAGCGGTCTACAGCCACAGCGCCGTGTCTCTCACACACACGAGTTTCTTTTATTTATTAGAGGTTAGTCACACGTCTGGCCACCAGTTAAACTTGTTCCACCCGTCGTCATGTCCGTGTTGTGTTACAATAAGGGATGCGGGCAGCGATTTGATCCAGAAAAGAACCCGGAAGGTGAGTAGTGTCTTAGTTAGCTAACGTGAACTATTGCTATGCTTCGCACCAGCCTGTTAGCAAGCGAGCTAACGTTCACCTCCGAGATTCATCTGGAATATTCCGCAGCGAGCAGGCCTGCTGGGCCCCGTGTAGCTAACCCGGTATGACCAGAGCGGACCGGGACCCCAACACATGACACCTGCATTCACCGGTCATTCAGGAGGCTAACGACACGCCGGGATGCGACTTTTTACGATGTTGTTAGCACCTTAAGCTCCCTGTGAATAGCAGGTTAAGTTAGACGGTAACGTTGGACTTTGCAGAACCATTGTCCCGCACAGGACACACACACACACACAGTAGGTCGGTTTAAAGTTTCAGAAGCAGGCCATTCAAGGTGTTCACTCATTGTCTCGTTCACAAGTGGTCTTTGAGAAAAGTATAACGTTGTGTCTGTTCACGATTGAGTGGTAAGTCAAGCTGCTTTGTGGTTCCAGACACTTTTAGAGCTGTCTGCCACTTGCATATGGGATAAAATAAATACATGCTGCACATTTATACCACTGAGTTGAGAATGAGCTGCAGGTATAGTTATATTTATAGTATATATGCCCCTCAGCATGCATAGATGCAAACCTATGAGCATCATGGGTAGAAGCTGAGATGCATTGATAAAGTCATTTTCAGTAGGAAGCAGACATATATTTTGAATCCACACTGCCTGCTTCCAGCAGGTAAATAACAATCTGTGAAAGTGAGAGCATTGTGCATAGGGGTCTCTTACAAAATTACAACATCTATTCCCTTGTGTCATGTTTGAGGCAATGGCTGAGTTTGTGTTCACAGGTATGCCACACATATATGGCATATATTGTCCTGCTTTATCTATAAAAATACATACTTTATTCCTTTCACATTTAGCTGATAACATATACACATTTGTATTCTCTTAATGAAAAACCTGTGAACTTCCAGGTGTGCAGTACCTTAACAAATCACTAGGAAATGCAGTTACAGTTTAAGGTCATTGTCATGATAATTCACGTCTTGATAAGTGTCCTTTCTTCAGATAATGTTTGCTCATGAACCCTTGTTTATATGAAACAACTCATTTAAATGTAATTGAATGTACTCTTCAAGTAATATAACAGTGAGTGTCAGGCAATACATAAGAAGTCAATTTATAAATAGGGTGCCTCTCATAACAATAGAGTATATTATCATTACTGTTAGGGGTATAGAAGAAGTCTATGAGGCAACAACATTGAAGGGTTATTGCTCAGGCTGTACCGTACTGTAAGGACAATTCTTGATGTATGGCATCACCCAGCCAACTTTTTCTTTGTGGGGACAGTCATTTATCTTCTAGGGCAGTTCCAAAATGAGGACATTTAAAAAAAATCGTCCTGTACTTTTCCATCAAGGTAAATCTCAAATGATGATTTGTCGAATTGTCTGATGGGTGTCATAAATCCAGATCATACGGATGTGTGTTGCACTACACAAGGACACATTTCAAATCATTTATGTTTTATGTGAGGTAGTGGAAATTTTCATCTAATTTTTTTTTTTATCAAACAGAATTGTTATACTGAGTATAAAAGACATAGCATTATCTACTATGCTTAGATTATCGTTACCCTTTGTGTTTTTAGTTAGTCAAGTCTGTCCACTGTTTTGTCTCCAAATTATTCGGTATCAATGTCACTTTTGGACGGATGATGAGTTCTTGTTCAAAACACCAAGCATGATATTACTATTTATTACTTACTCGTTTCCTGTCAACTACTGAATTGCGTTCAGACATAGAAAGAGAGATAATACATATTTATAATAGATGGATTACATTTTTATAAAGCTGCAAATCTATAAATGTGTTCCATGTTATTCTACTTTGGTGTAGGTAACACTGATTCTTGTATCACCACATCTATTTCCTCTACATTAATCAAAGTTGTGTTCATTTTCACAGATGGTTGCATCCATCATCCAGGAGTCCCAGTATTCCACGATGCATTGAAGGTAAAATGCCTGAAAATGTACAGTTAGCTCAGTGCCTTGTTATCTGGTCAAAGTTAATGTCTGTCTGACTTGCTCCAGGGATGGTCCTGCTGCAAGAGAAGAACTACTGACTTCTCAGACTTCCTCAGCATTGTTGTAAGTTTTAGTTTCTCTTTTAATCCATACTTCTAATCCTCCACGGTCATGTTTCCATTGTCTATTGTTTTCATAAGCATTGATTGCCACCTTTGCTGTGGCCATATTAGCCTGAGCACTCATTGTTTGTGAGCCTAACACAGTGGCTTTCTCCTCCGCAGGGCTGCACAAAAGCTCCCCACAACAAGGAGAAGCCCCCTGAGCCGGTGAAACCAGATGTGAGATCATTGGGAGAAAAGAAAGACGCAGATGACCAAAAGCCAAAGTTTAACGAGTACATCATCTCTGCACCAAAGCCTCAGGAGGCAATAGACAGACCAAGGTTGTACAGTGTGCTTCATACATATTTTTGTAAATATTTAAATCGATAGCATAGGAATACCCTAAGTGCTCGTCGTCTTCTTTTTTTTAAGTAAAGCAAAACATGTATATACCATTTGTAATTTTACCAAATCACATTTATAGGAAACAAACAGGCCAAAAAGAACACACTTTTTCCATTTAGTACATCAACAGGGCTTTCACTTTAAAACTATACATCCTTATCATCCCACGTATTACATTCTGCTCTGAGTTATTCTGGTTTAGTATCAAATGCATACAAGGATAGATACGGTATCTGAAGTATTAAATCAGCCTGAATACTGAGGATCCATGGGATAGTCAGCTAGTTCTCTCGTCTTTTACCCTGGATGCTTCCCAACAGAGTTCAAAAGAACATGGACAAGCGACTGATGAAGCAATTACTACTGAATAGTGAAACTCCTTTTAAGTAGTGTAAGGGTCTTAGCCTGGTGATGTACAACAGACCTCATTTTTAAGTCATGTTATCGACAATGTATTCCTCACTAGAGGTCAAAAAACAGAATAGTTTTCACTTAAGAAATTAATTAGAAACATACATTGTGTCCCTTCCTTTGTTAATGCTTTCAATTCTAATGGATGTGTTACTGTTGCAGTGCTGATGAGCCGATGGTGAGAATGCAGCATAAAGTCTCTACTTCTCTGAAGCAGGCTCTGGAGAGACTGAAGCTTTCTGAAAATACGGCAGAGCAGCAAGGTGATAGCAGAGCGTTATCTTCCCCTTTTTTTCCCCTCTTGTCTCTTCCATGTTTCAGTTTTTTTTAGTCCTCTTTGTCATAGACTGTCTACCATCCATTACCATCCTCTTCTTGTTACAGTAGACAGGAAGGTCATGTTGACAGGGGAAGTTAATGAATGGCCTCTGGGAGTTTGTGGCGTTTGAGTTAAAGATGGCAGAGACGGGACAACACACCATAGCTGTAGATGCATTTTTTTAGATTCAAACATTTTTTTTTACTCCATTTCTGTCTCTCCTTTTCTTTTCTAGAGGAAGATAACGACGAGCTCAAGATTGGGACATCCTGTAAAAATGGAGGATGTACTAAAGTAGGTGAATATGTTACTGTATACTTGGGGAACAATGCAGAAATAGATTCTCATGGTGTTGAAATTAGTAAAAAATCTCTATCTTTAGCCATGCTTCTGTTGGGATCTGGCAGCAGCAGCTTAATGTTCTAATTTATTTGCTTTAAATTCATGATGCATTTGTGGGTTCTGCCGAAATAGTCTCGCCACCTTCTCGATTTGAAAGCCAAATTCAATCCACATATTTAAAAAAGTTTATGACAAATTATGATATTGCCCCAAAAGAGCTACACGCTCTGGGTAAGGTGAAATAGATGCAGCTCTTTTTCCTCCTCCTCCTCCTCCTCCTCCTCCTCCTCCTCCTCCTCCTCCTCCTCCTCCTCCTCCTCCTCCTCCATGTTTGCTCAGAGACGGATGCAAAGCTACATTTCTTCCTCAAGCTGAAGACCTCAAGATTTGAACATAAATTGTAAAGAAAATTTGCATTGGCGGGTTATTTAGAAGCTTGGAGTGGGACTTAAATGATTTAAAACAATTATGTAAATCACTTTAACTGATGTGATTGAAAAATCCACGGGCTGCCTGCTTTTCGCTTGATTGATTAGCTACGGTCTAGGTGGAGTCTGAATTTAAACTTTTTCCAAAGTCAAGGAGAACAAGATATTAGTCATCTTTCATTCTCATACATTTGTGTCGTTCAATAAAGCCACATTTGTATTTTTGCTCATAAAAATAATCTTTTGAACCACACCTTTTGCTGTTAACTTCAGAGTTTTGATGGACCTGCAAGCGAGTTGGATGAGTGCTTATACCACTCTGGATTTCCTATTTTCCATGAAGGGTTAGTAATTTCACAATATTGACATGAAATAGCAGATTGCAATGTAAGAGAAGCGTAATGAGTGACACCAGTATTTTCCTGTTAGTCTTGTTTACTGGCTCTCTTGAGTGACACGTTATTGACATTTTAAAACCCAGCGAGTGTCTTTCTTGCATCTCCAGGATGAAATACTGGAGCTGCTGTAAAAGGAAAACCTCCGACTTTAACACCTTCCTCTCTCAAGAGGGCTGTACCAAGGGGACACATCTATGGAGGAAAAAGGATGATGTAGGTTTGACAGCTGGAGATTATTATCTATATGTGCAAGTCTATATGAGAGTGCCTCAGCTCAAAGCACAGAGAGGAGACGATGCTTTGTGGAATTTTGAATCTGTGACTTAACTAACAAAAAATCGCCTTAAATGTTGTTTTGTGAAATCTCCACGCAGGGTAAGAAAGTGGTTCCATGTCGGTTTGACTGGCACCAGACGGGGGCGCAGGTCATCATCTCTATATATGCCAAGAACGCCGTCCCAGAGCTGTGCTATGTGGAAGCAAACAGCACCACGGTGAGCGATATATTCTGTCAGAGGATTTCTGTCCATATCTAAACGGCTGAGTTAAAGATTGTGTTCTTCTCAACCTCATGTTTATTTCTCTTTTCTCCTTCAGCTCGACATTCATGTTATATTTGAGGGAGAGAAGAAATTTGTGCAAAAAATCAGCTTGTGGGGAGTAAGTACAGCGTCACTTTTAAACGGATGTTAAGTCATTCTTACTATATGGATCATAACATGCATTTATTTTGTACTGCGCTCCCGATACTGCAATATAACATACTTTCAAGGTCGATTTATAAGTCTATTTGATTTGCTACTGATCTTAACAGGAGTCTCTTTTTGCAGTTCTAATACAATATGACAGTAATTGTACCTAGAAAATAGATTTCCACCTGAATTAGGGGTGGCAGATATGTTGGATTTAAACCGTTGATGCTTATGATTATACCCGCGTGATCATTCTTGCAAACAAATTCAAACACTCGTACGCGTACTGTTATTTTGAAGTATGATTGGTCTAGAAATTGTGTTCACGTTTTTGATCCCACTTCTTTCGCTCTCTTCAGGCCCTTTCCCTGTTCCCCTCCAGATATAAAAATACACCCCCCATATGCACACCTATGCTCATACGCCACACACACTCGCCCGAGAGAGTATGTTTGTGAGAGGGGGAGAGAGAGACGCAGGAGGAGCGAAACGCCAAAGCAAGTCTCATGCTGGCAACTTAAAAAATGGCGCGACAATTAATATTTGTACCGAATGTCATTTACTACATCCCAAATGGAACGAGCCGCAATACGTTGAGTATATTCGATATATTGCCCACCCCTAACCTGAATACACACCACAAGTTAAAACATGACTTGAAACTGATCATAACTCACTCTTGTTTTCCAGACCAGTTTATATGGATTCACCTCATACCAAAGGAACTAAATCATATTTGTCACACTCTCACTTTCCCTTGTAGGTGATCGATGTGAGCAAAAGCCTAATAAACATGATGGCTGCCAAGATCGAAATAGACATGAAGAAGTCTGAGCCCATGTTGTGGGCCCGTCTGGACCTTCCACCGCCGCCGCCACCCAAGGAGGAGAAGGAGGAGGAAAAAGAGGAGTCTGATAGCGAGGATGAAGATGATTGATTACAATACAAACACAGTGTGTATTTTTAGCTGAATCAAAGGTCATACAGCCCATTCCTTACCTCCTTACCTTTGGCCTTTACCTTTGAACATTACACTGTTTCCTCTTTCATTCTTAATTGTCAACGTTCTTGATTTTGCCGAACTTTCGGTTCTTTTACAGTTATTTTATACATTTGAATGCTTAAAATTCTCCAATTAATAACATTAGTTTTTCTCTGAATTAATGAAAAATACTTGGGGTAACATTGACATTGAGCGGATTTTCCTTTTAAGTCAAACAATGTCACCTGTTAATTGCAATACAACCACAGAATAAGATCAGTCAGGTGGGACCATGGATAACCTCAGGCCCATAAAGCCTTTAACATGGCCTGTTCAGAAAAAAGTCATCGTAATGGACCCACAGTTGTGACCATCTGTATCTACAATTTTTGGGAAAAGATTCAGTCCATCCAGTAGTTTCATAAATTGTTCATATTATTGCGTTGATCGTCCCAACATTTTCACATCAAACTGAATGTTGCATTCATATTTCTGTGTGTGTGACAATGAAGCTGCTCTAAGTAGTTGGATTAGGACATTTATCTCTAAGATGTCCACACCTGTATAATATGGATTTATTCTGAATAAATAGTTATAAAAATACAACAGTTCCTTGGGACTCTTAGACTTAAGAAAATCGAGATGCTCTCTGACTACCCCAACCTTTTCACAAATAGAACTTTGCTCCAAATTTGTTTTTTTACATGATTATACCTGATGTATATTTTTGTTTTGTCTCTGAACAATCACTACTGTATTTATCTCCTCCTTTCTTTCAAAGCAACCTAGCTCAATTTTATGAGAATGTACTGTAATATCTGAGTGGCAATTGAATACAGTGTATTTTTCAGCAAAGTAGTCCTACTGTATTATATAAGGTTATGCTAGATCAGTGGTTCTCAACCTCCCCCTCCCCCCAGTATTATCAGGTTAGGGTTTGCGACCCCTCTGGGTTGTCGAATCTGCTCCAGGCACGGTGGATTTTCCTCTCGCCGACCTTCCTCAAGCCACTCGTGCACGCACACACACTCAATAAAATCTATTCAAAGGCAAATTATTTCACTGGTGCTGGCAATATAAAGTAAAAACCATTCCCCTATCTGTAATTATATAATTTACTGTTAATATGTTCTTGTTTTAATCCACAGCCATTTGGCAACCCCCGGTAAATATCTCACAACCCCCAGGAGGTCAGAACACCCAGGTTGAGAACCACAGTGCTAGAAGGCATCCTTCAAAGGCTATGTGTGAATTTAATTTGGATGAATGACATCATGACTTCCGGGTAAAAGGATTAGGGAACCAATTTATCTTACTGAAAATAAACTTTTGTGTTGAGCTTTTAAAACCTTTTGGGCTGATGTGTGTGATATATACTGTGGCTGTTTCTCTCACACAGTGCATGCAGACCAAGTTTTGGTGGTATTAAGGCCAGACTCTTCCAACAGTTGTGACCCTGGTGAAACAAAACACATCTCTTGAATTAAAGAAGAAGTGACCTTTCAAGTGAAGATTTTGATCCACATGTATCTTTGGGAATTGCAGTGACTTTTTGCAAATGTCATAAAGTTTTTTAACTGCCCGAAGTTTAAGGTTAGAATATTAAAATACGTCCTGATGCTGGAGATGTCTCAGACCTTAACATCTATGCAGACACTTATCACATTTTTCTCATTCCAGAAGCCCGTCTCACACCACAAACATGATTCAATTTAAATCTTAATTAAAATGTGGTTCAGTCAACTCCCACACAAAGATAATAAAAGAAATTCCCCAAGGCGTTAGTAAATTCATCTGAAGAGTTTGTGTTTTTAAGGTAATTAGATAAATCCATGTTAACCACAGAGAATAACCGTGAAAAGTAATTGTGAAACATTTACTTGACAGAAACCATGAATGTAGCAGACGTTTTGTCTGAAGTGAACAAGAATGTACGAGTGGTGGGTGGAACATGAATTAATGTTTCACGTGCATCTTAACCCATTTAAAAATGTCCTACATGCACAGTTTTGTTACTACTTTAATACAGTTTAAATACATTGCCAAAAACATAGATTACAGACACATGACAATTACTCAATACTGTATAGCATATAATTCACAGTGCTTTGATGTTAAAATTCATAGAGGAGTGCCGTCACTACACAGAGCTGTCTGGGCCTTCAGATAGTTGTGTTGTAGTTACGGGCTTTGGTTTCCTCTGTGTCACCGCTGCAGATAAGTGGCTCTCTCTCTGGGAGAGCAAATAAGTCTTTCCACTTGTTCACACGCAGCCAAGACGACCCTCCGTATCGCCGCTTTGCAGTCAGCACGGCAGCAGCTGTGGTCACTGCTGCAATTCCTCCACAGAGCCCTGCAAGCAGAAGCCAGGGCCACACATCCTGCAGTTCCTCCAGGTAAGGACGCATGGATTCTGCAAGCCTCTGGTCTGGAAACAAAGATGGAAGTGGTCACAGAAAATTAGGTAAAATCAAGTCAAACAATATGGTGTACAACCTTAATCTAAATGTGATATCCTTTTGAGTCTTTAATTAACTTTATAATTAAGCTTAAATAGATTCCACAGATATATTTCTGAAAATGCAGAGGAAGAATGAAAACGGACAGAAATAACGAGACCCTGTTTTTATCTCAAATGTCAGTTAATGTGGAGGATAAAAAGAAAACAAGAAAGCTACATTTAGAAAAAGCTTACTAGCATCAAGCAGATATGAATATTCATATCCCAGATCCTTGCTGGAGATGAAGAAGTCTCTGTTTCTGTGGAGGGGCAGGAAGGGCACCATGTGGTATTCGCTGTTGTGCCCGATAGGAGCATCAGAGTCTGGATACTGAGATGGAGATGGTCTGTGCCTCCTGAGCCACTGCTCATAAATGCTTTCATAGAGAACGAAGACAATGTAAAGCAAGTGTGTACATTCACTCATATTATAGAATGTGTGTGTGTGTGTGTGTGTGTGTGTGTGTGTGTGTGTGTGTGTGTGCGTGTGTGTGTGTGTCTCACCTGTCAACAAAAGCGTGGTGGAGAAGGAATATGGGGTCATTTGCTGAGCCCTGCACTGAGGACATGGATCCATTCATGAACACGTGAAGAGCAGCGTGCATGCTCATATGAGAACTGTTTCCTAACCCAGTCTGAGGATCCCCGAATCCTGGAAAATGAGAAGTATTTAATTAGCATTGACAAAGGTGGCAGCAGCATGTAGTGTTTAAGACAACAGAAGCTTTATGTTGTGAAATGAGATATTGTCTCAGAAAATGTTAATTTAAAATGGCATAAGAGTTTTAGTATAGTATGCGATGTGGGTGCTTGGGTGTGTGTGTGTGTGTGTGCGTGTGTGTGCGTGTGTGTGCGTGCGTGTGCGTGTGTGTGTTTGTCCACTTATAGTCAAGCTTATCTGACCTTCCAGAGTGTTCCTGAAGCTCATGTTGGCACCGCGGTCCACAGCTCCGGTGTCATAGTTGATCAGACTGAGAGTGAACTCTACCTCTGCTGAAGTTGGTAATCGTTCAACCACGTTACGGTTGTGGTTTCCAGGGTTACGACGCAATGGGCCTTCTCCCCCGGCATCACACAACATACCTCTGTCATCGTAGTCCGCTGCTCGGGAGCACAGCACCTGTTGATGGAGGCACACAGCAGCACATTGCAATGCAGCACACAGAGGCACCAGAACAAGTCACAGAAATAAAGACAGTGTGTTGTTGCACAGCATTTCTTGTTGCTTGAAATAGGTTACACTGAGTTTGAAAATTGCCCTGCTATTATTATATTGGTAATACATTTACTATATTAGGTGAATTCATTACAATTATCTGGATCAAAACACTCCTCCTATGAATCGCCACCTTAACGTGGTGGAGGAGTTTGAGTGGCTCAGTGATCCTGGGAGCTATGTTGTCCGGGGCGTCAGCCCCTGGTAGGGTCTCCCAAGGCAAACAGGTCTCGGGGGAGAGCCCAGACTAAGAGCGGTTCAATAAACCCTGATGAATAGCAGCCCACGGATTGTAGCCACCTTGCCCGGACAAGGGAAACCGGGGCACCCTCCCGGAGCCAGACCCAGGAGGGAGCTCGTCGGCGAGCGTCTGGTGGCCGGGCTTTCGCCCATGGGGCCCCGGTCGGGCTCAGCCCGAAAGAAACAACATGGAGCAGCTGTCACCCTGTGGACCCACCACCCGCAGGGAGAATTATCGGGGTCGGGTGCTATGTAGACCGGGCGGCGGGCCAGGCGGGAGACCTGGGCGGGCCGATCACCGGCGGCATAGACTAGCTCTAGGGACGTGGAACGTCACCTCACTAGCGGGGAAAGAGCCGGAGCTGGTGCAGGAGGTGGAGCGGTACCAGCTAGATATAGTTGGGCTCACCTCCACGCACAGCATGGGCTCTGGAACCAAGCTCCTGGAGAAGGGTTGGACTTTGTCCTTTTCTGGAGTTGCCCAGGGTGAGAGGCGCCGGGCGGGAGTGGGGATACTCACGAGCCCCCGGCTGAGCGCCGCTGTGTTGGAGTTTTCCCCGGGGAACGAGAGGGTCGCCTCCCTGCGCCTACGGGTTGCGGGGAGTAAGGCTCTGACTGTTGTTTGTGCTTATGCACCGAACAGCATTTCGGAGTATCCGGCCTTCTTGGAGTCGGTGGGAGGGGTCCTGGAAAGGGCGCCGCCTGCCGACTCCATAGTTCTCCTGGGAGACTTCAACGCTCACGTGGGCAATGACAGAGAAACCTGGCGGGGCGTGATTGGGAGGAACGGCTTGCCCGATCTGAACCCGAATGGTGTTTTGTTGTTGGACTTCTGTGCTAGCCACAGTTTGTCCATAACGAACACCATGTTCGAACATAAGGTGGCTCATAAGTGTACCTGGTACCAGAACACCTTAGGCCGGAGATCAATGATCGACTTTGTAATCGTATCATCTGATCTGCGGCCGTATGTCTTGGACACTCGGGTGAAGAGAGGAGCAGAGCTGTCAACTGATCACCACCTGGTGGTGAGTTGGATCAGATGGCGGGGGACTCGGCTAAAGAGACCTGGCAAGCCCAAACGTGTAGTGAGGGTGAACTGGGAACGTCTGGCAGAGGATCCTGTCCGGGAGGTCTTCAACTCCCACCTCTGGAAGAACTTCTCACAAATCCCGAGGGAGGCTGGGGACATGGAATCCGAGTGGACCTTGTTCAAAAGCCTCTATTGTGGACGCGGCTGCTCGGGGCTGTGGCCGGAAGGTCATCGGTGCCTGTCGTGGCGGCAACCCTAGAACCCGGTGGTGGACACCGGGGGTGAGGGTAGCCGTCAAACTGAAGAAGGAGGCCTTTCGGGCCTGGCTGGCCCAGGGGTCTCCTGAAGCAGCTGACGGGTACCGGCGGGCCAAAAGGGCTGCAGCGACGATGGTCCGCGGAGGCTAAAAACTCGGGCATGGGAGGAGTTTCGGGGAGGCCATGGAGAAGGACTTTCGGTTGGCCTCAAGGAAGTTCTGGCAAACCATCCGGCGGCTCAGGAAGGGAAAGCAGGGTCTACCCCAGGCTGTTCTCAGCAGGAGGGGGGAACTGCTGACCCGGACTGGGGACATCGTCGGGCGGTGGAAAGAGCACTTTGAGGAACTCCTAAACCCGGCCAACATGTCCCCCGGAGAGGGGGCAGCGCCGGAAGACTTTGGGGTGGATTCACCCATATCCCTGGCAGAGGTCGCTAAGGTAGTCAAAGAGCTCCTTGGTGGCAAGGCGCCAGGGGTGGATGAGATCCGCCCTGAGATGCTGAAAGCGCTGGACATTGTTGGGCTGTCTTGGTTGACACGCCTTTTCAGTGTCGCATGGGGGTCGGGAACAGTGCCCATGGACTGGCAGACCGGGGTGGTGGTTCCCATCTTCAAGAAGGGGGACCGGAGAGTGTGCTCGAACTATCGTGGTATCACACTGCTCAGCCTCCCGGGAAAAGCTTATGCCAGGGTGCTGGAGAGGAGGCTCCGACCGCTTGTCGAACCTCAGATTCAGGACGAACAGTGCGGATTCCGTCCCGGTCGTGGAACAGTGGACCAGCTCTTTACCCTCGCAAGATTACTGGAGGGGTCCTGGGAGTTTGCCCAACCAATGTGCTTTGTAGACCTGGAGAAGGCTTTCGACCGGGTCCCTCGGGGGTTTTTGTGGGGGGTGCTGCGGGAGTATGGGGTGCCGGACCCGTTGGCACGGGCCATCCGGTCTCTGTACGCCTGCAGTAGGAGCTGTGTTCGTCTCCTCGGTAGTAAGTCAGACACGTTCCCGGTGGGTGTTGGCCTCCGCCAGGGCTGCCCTTTATCACCGGTCCTGTTCGTGACCTTCATGGACAGGATATCTAGGCGCAGCCAGGGGGCGGAGAGGATCCGGTTCGGGAGTCTCGGGATCGCCTCTCTGCTGTTTGCGGATGATGTGGTCCTGTTTGCCTCCTCGGACCGTGACCTCCAGCATTCACTGGGGCGTTTTGCAGCCGAGTGCGAAGCGGCAGGGATGAGAGTTAGCACCTCCAAATCTGAGGCCATGGTGCTCTGCCGGAAACCGGCGGATTGCTCCCTCCAGGTGGGGGCAAACTGCCTACCCCAAGCGAAGGAGTTCAAGTATCTCGGGGTCTTGTTCACGAGTGAGGGTAAGGTGGAGCGGGAGATCGATAGGCGGATCGGTGCGGCTGCAGCAGTAAAACAGGCGCTGTACCGGTCCGTCTTAGTGAAGAGGGAGCTGAGCCGGAAGGCAAAGCTCTCCATTTACTGGTCGGTCTACGTTCCAACCCTCACCTATGGTCACGAACTCTGGGTCGTGACCGAAAGAACGAGATCTCGGATACAAGCGGCCGAAATGAGCTTCCTCCGTAGGGTGGCCGGGCTCAGCCTTAGAGATAGGGTAAGGAGCTCGGACATCAGGGGGGAGCTTGGAGTCGAGTCGCTGCTCCTTCGTGTCGAAAGGAGTCAGCTGAGGTGGTTCGGGCATCTAGTTAGGATGCCTCCTGGACGCCTCCCATTAGAGGTTTTCCGGGCACGTCCAACTGGTAGGAGGCCCCGGGGAAGACCGAGGACACGCTGGAGGGATTATATCTCCCGGCTGGCCTTGGAACGCCTCGGGATCCCCCAGAATGAGCTGGAAAGTGCTGCGGGTGAGAGGGAAGCCTGGGTCGGCCTGCTGAACCTGCTGCCACCGCGACCCGACCCCCGGATAAGCGGGTGATAATGGATGGATGGATGGATGGATCAAAACACATATTTTTACTCAAGCAGCTTAAGGGTCAAATGTTCTTAAAATGTTTGTCCATGTATTCATTTAAAAATTAGGCAAATTCAATGAGCCGGCATTTGTATCAATTTTAATTCCCCCTGTATTTATTTATTGTTTTAAAGTTCTGAATGTGTAAAGATGATAACAAATCAGAACTGAATCCTACTCAAATAGTTAAAAGTCAGTCCTCTCCACATACATGTACATATTAGATATTACTGCAGGTCATGAGAAAAGAAAAGCTGAGTGAAGGGATGACGAATTTGAGTTTGACTTGATTGTGTTTACCCTCCAAGAAGAGAATACCGAGCCTGGGCTGAGAAGACTGGGATCCTGGGGGCTCCGGCCCCCCATCAGCTCGTCCGTGCACACGTCACACCCCTGGGCATCCCTCCAGTCCCAGTACGGGATGGTGAAGC